>NW_024045131.1:4192010-4248554 GCF_012273895.1 Zerene cesonia | reverse complement strand
TATGATGAGATGGAATAATAATTGGGATTATAACAGAAAAGTAGCAATGCGTTCGCCATTTTGTTATTTATTCTTACTTTTTTATTTTATATATTTTCATTATAATATCATAACTAGTTTGAAAGTACGGTTGTCGTTTGATTGTCCATTTTTATTTTTTTACTCCAATAAACAATAAGTACTTACTTACTTATTGTATTACCTCACATTCAGGCATCGCCATGCTCTTCTCGGCCGGCACGTTCCTGTACGTGGCGACCGTGCACGTGCTCCCCGAGATCACGAACCCCTCCCACCCGACGCACAGCCTGCTGCCGCTGCAGGAGGCCATCCCCCCCAAGCGGGGCTTCTCGGGCCTCCAGATGCTGGACGTGGCCATCCTCGCATGCGGCGCCCTGCTGCCGGTCCTGCTGACCATGGGGCACGAGCATTGATATCTGCCCCAGGTGTATAGGGTCACGAAGGCCCTATACAGGATCGTGCTGGTCCTGGTCTGTCTCAACCTGTACCTGCGGCTCTGTATATACCTGCTGCAGAGGGATCGGGTCATTAAGAGGAATTGAAAAGGTCCGCTGGGAATTTGGAGGGAAAAAATATTTTTTTTTTGTGTTGTGTGTTTGTTTAGTGAAATTCGGTGGTTAGTGGTGCGAATAAAGACATTAAAATGTTGGTTATGTATGTGACATGAAAAGTTAACCGGTTTTTTGGATAGGCCAAGTGATTTGATAAGACTTTTGGTGGAGCGAAAATTGTTGAGTGATTCTTTTTCAAAGCGATCGATGTTTCTAGACTTTATAATGTATGCGCAAACGCATTGGCGCGGCAGTCGCTTGCCGGCCGCTAGCGAGTGCGCACGCGTTCTGGCCTTCGCATATTCACATATCTGAGTATGCAATAGTGTTTTACTTGTATTGGAGTCATTACAGAGAGTTGGACACGTATGTGTGAGTGTATGTATATTTTTCTATCTGTCTATCTGTCTGTCTGTTAGTCACACTCTGTTGCGTAAACGTCTACATTTTAATAAATGAATAATCTATAGATTACTAATATTAAATTGTAAGTAGGTGTTGTAATTTATTTTTGAACGACATTTTGTTCAAATTGAATTATTTTTTTTATGTCAAGGTTGTATCAAAATTGATAATGTTTAAAAAGAAACGTATTTCTTAATATCATTTCATTTGTAGAATAATACTTTCGTCTATATTTTTGAATTCATGCAACCCCATCTTTAGGGGCTCAGCAGTTTTCGAGTTATTGTGTACAATAAAAGATGTACCTACAAGCATACATTTTGTAAAAAACTTTGTAGAGTAAATGTTTTTTTAATATATTTAATCGTCCTAAAATGGAATTTAACTAAAACTATGAATAATAATCTAGTTTTGATGTGATTTTGCTAAAATTAAATGTTACCTTCAATGCCATCGTGCTGTCTCCGTTTGTCTCTTTTGAATTTGTATGTTACAGAGAGAGATACCGCGATTTTTATGTAAGTATGTACATATTTTATACTGGCTTTGGTATTGACATAGGAAAACCATGTAATTTTGAATAATTGAAATGTATTGTATACTTATAATGTATGTGAAAATATAAATATAATTATGACTAGAGGGCAAAAAAAAAACATCTTGTAGGTCTTGTCTATAACGTCTATCTTGTCTATAACGAAAAAAACTTTACTTGCGCGATCTAGCGCAAGGTCAAACAAAATTTGTGACTACCCTACTTTAAAGTAGAAATAAAATTGGTGTCTATACGCATTTATGGCGTGCACGTCGTTCAGTACGGGCGTGCCGCATTAGTATGATAATTACAAATATTTCTCTTTGAATGTGTTATAGTAGACCATCTAGTTTAAGGTAAAGACCTAATAAAACCTTCCTCCCCAATTTTCTTAAAAAAAAAAAAATCCCGTTGTATCCCATGTACTTTAAGAATTAAATAATTAATAAATGTCTATTCATGCGCAAATATATGTGCCAAAAAGTAAGGGTAAAAGTTTGTAAGTGTATGTTTGTATGGATGTTTGTTATTTTTTCACGCGTAAACAGCTCATCGTATCGGTATGAAACTTAGTACAGAGATAGATTATAGTCTGAATTAGCGCATAGGCTACTTCTTACCCGGGTACCACGCGTGTGAAGCCGCGGGTTACAGCTTGTTTCATAATAAAGGTGAAGTAAGTACTGAAATGTATCTAAATTTGTGTCTATATTGAACTATATTTGTGTCTATATTTTAATCGATTATTATACTATTTAAAAGACTAAGAATCGCTTTATTATTCGATTCTAGCGTATTATATAGATAATTTTAAACTACCTTCAATAATTAAAGACTTGTGATTGAACTAAGGGATTCATTCCTTGTCAGACTGTCAGAGAAGGCGGTTGTGTTTGAAGCGATAAAAATCTGTTCTTTTTTTAACATAGTACAGTATTATAGTTGTAATTATGTGTACAATTATATAAAATGTGCCTGATGCACTGTATATACGTATGTTGGATGATTTTTTTGTAAAATTTAGTCACATAAAAGAAATTATACTTATTTATGAGGTAATTTGCAATAACCATGTATTGTGCTATCAATAGATCGTGACGAAGCGAAGGAAGTTTTAAATTCGTTTATATTTTTCGTTTTTTTGTTTTGTGACTCGATAATTCCGCGGGTTTTCAGCCGAGTGACGTGATTCTTTTTTGTGTTTTATAGAGAATCGCTGTCGTTTGGTTCGGTTTTGAAATTTTCAGTTGTATCTCCCCCCCTCCAGGGACTTTGGGGACCTTTTTTGTAGAAAATAATTGCTGGTTAATCATACAATGACACATTAACTGTAATGATTAATGTTGTTGCTAAGATACTTTGAACCCTAGTGGCTGATTAGTTAAAGCCTTCTATACAATGTTATCGGTTCGTAATCGGACATTGACGTAATAATTCTTAGTAACTTAAATCGAAACCGTCTTCAAATTATCAGAACAAGACCAAATTTAGATGGAAGATAATCATAAAATCGCTTCACCCAGTAAAATGTTACGAGGCAACAAACATAAAACAATACGGTCCAATTGTTAACCCACTCTTTTTTTGATGACGGTTGAAAAGTCCAATTAAACATTCAATATCTATTACTATCAACTCCGCTTTAAGACAAATGGTGAAATTGGCATATGCAAGAATCAGTCCGACGGCATGTGACATCTGCCCGCACTTGCCAGGGGATTATGGCCCCAACCCCCCTACGAGCAATAGGGGCTGGTGTCCCGCAGTGGGGACATAAATGACGATGATGATTTTGAAAATATTAATTTGTTAATATATATTACGTCTATTTAATAAGTTTTAGTGAGACTAAATTTAGTTAAGCGAGATATAAAACTGCTTTTTATTAAAGGAACAATGGCGGACAAATTTTTTGTTCTGTGACATTTTACGTGTAATTAGTTAAACGATGCAATGATTTTTAACGATTATTCATCACCAATTATATTGGTGTGTAATTGTTAAATATCTCGAGTCTATATATGAAAATATCAGTAGTTTTATTATTTGAAATTAAGCTATAATAAACAGATTTTTTTAATTTTCTAGGCAGCTTATACAAAGCGTTGTTAACCCGGATAATTAAATCGCAATTCCAAATAAGATTTAATAAAAAATTAATTAGCTTGACTCAATTAGACTTCTAATATTCAATTAGACTTCTAATAGAAGCACTTTGGAACTGTCATCACACAGTTTGAACATTAAACACCGGTTCAGAAAGCAGTTTCTACATAGAAGGAAAATTTTATTTATTAATAAAATTTCATTATGTAATATTAAATTAATAAAATGTGTAAGAACTATTGTTAATATACGCTTAAATATTATTTGGGGCGACTCCATAATAAATGTTACACATTTGTGTTATATTTTTATTGAAGACGTGCTTCCAGTCTGACAGTACTATGCCGACTGAACTCCCACTGCTAAGCACAAGGATAATAAAATGAAATTAATAAAGAAATACCCATCACTTTTCGGTAATCGTAATATATCTATAGAATTTTTCGGTCCTTTCCCAGAGTCGACCATTACTATAATAAACCTAACTGTGGAAATTTGGGTCATTAATTTTCGTATGGAATTGCGATAATATATGCGGGTAGTTTTATTTTTAAAAATCTAATCGTGATAAATATAAGTTATAAGCTAAGAGCACATGTTTATAGTTTAAGTTCCTATATTATATGAACTCGTATTGACAGGGTTTTTTTTATTATGGATTCGTTATTATGTAAAAGGAAAACATTTTTTTTATACAAATACATAGATATTATTTATCGTAACGAAATACGATATGTTGATTTGAGTAAGTATTTTTTTTTAATTGCCACATATGCGGGAGAGAGAAGGGAATATTGTGCAAGTGAGACAACCGATAGAAGACAATACAGAAATAACGCGTATACATTAAGGTATAAGTAATTATTATACATTCCAATTATAACTGCCGCAATACGAATAATTTTATACGTGTATTACCCATTTATATTAATATAAAGTTTTCTTTTTAATACATTAATACTACAGACTATAAGAGGATAGACCGACCTTCATTTTGCAATTTGATTTACATTGCATGGTTTTAAGCGCATTGCGCTTACTTGATGACACGTTCAATGTTCAAACTGAAATCGATTGTATGATGACGTCACATACTGATATACCCTCATTTACTGTGATTGTGTATTATAGAAAATATGTTATATTGAATTGTCGTACTGATGTATTAAAAAATAAACTGGTTTTCATAGTAGAGCAATATTTAAAGTATTAATTAATATTATTGTTGTGCGTTGTTTGCTCAAATTTTTTGTGTCAAGAATTGTATATATTATAATTTGTTATTCTTTTTATAATTCGAATGCGGGTAGTTTCGTTTAACAAAGATATTAATGAGATTTACAGTTTGTTCTACAATTCATTCATTGATTTACGTGTGTTACTATTTTAATATTAAAAAGCTATATTTAGGCACTGACTTGTCAGCATGCCTGAACCCTCATAGGAGGCCCGTGTCCCGCAGTGGAGACCGCTGATGATGATGATGATGATTTACATGCTAATGTTTTGATTTCTAGACTACATGATTTTTATTTACTGACAAATAGAAACCGAATTTTCGAAACTACCCTACATTTGTAACGAAAATTTTTTTTTAGTAAAATATGTATTTAATATACTGTAACTTATAAGGCCTAAGGATAATGATTTATTGTTGTATTGATATGGGAATAAATAAATGGAATATATTCGTGTATTTTTATTGAGTTACCTTTTTTAAACCATAAAACCCATTTCCTATCTACTTAACGCCACTAGAAATATATAACTATCATATATGCTGCTATGACACTCATCTACACACACACACACACACACACATGATTTTTTACGTTTTGTCACTTGCATAGTATAAAGTATGTACATTCAAAACAATAATATGTATGTCTCAATGTATGGACGGACGAATGAACCCTGTAACACAGGTTTTAACCTAGCACAGGGATCATTAGTATAAAAAAATTGATGCTATGAAACTCTAATGTACCTACATAATTCATAAAATGTCTGCAGTGTATTTCTCTTTATGGTTCAAATAAACTTATTTTTATTTATTTTATTTATTTTATTTTCACAAGTCAGTTACGTATGTACTTTCATACTGGTATATATTATGATTCCAAGGCTGAAGCTGAAAATGAGCTTCGAAATGCAATGCTATAAATAAAAAGCAATATTGAATGTAGTTAATCTATTTATTTCAATTATCACATTATTTATCTACTTATATATCTGCCTATTTAAAAAAGTACTTAACAATAATGGCAACCCTCATTTCCCTTTTGTTTTTAAATAAAAAGAAATGTAGCTATAATCTCTGTATGGAATGTATTGAATTTCAATACTAACATTCAAAATAAACATTTATAAATTTTTCTAATGTTAACTACGCAGATGAAGGTACTGTTTTTACTCAGAGCTTTAAACAGAGTTAGAAAGAGACGTATATATGTACTCAATGCCATCTTTCAAAATGCACTTTTGCAAGCTATAACCCGTCTAAATTAAAATGACTTGCTGAGTTAATTTTGTAATATTGATAACACATTTCTAACATATCCGTATATTCGTGTAAAACATAATCTCAAAATTTTGGCGGGAATTCGAATTATAAATAAAAATGTTCGTATTCTACAGATTATTTCTAGAAACATCCAACGTCAACCTAGTATCATGCAACTAATAAAATTCAATAGTAAATAACCTAAATATATCACTGCACACAGCGTAAGCATTTTTAATGTTTGATGCATGTAGAATAATCTGAAAAGAAACAAATAAATTAAAAAAATAAAAATTTAATTTATAAATATAATGCGCTAATTGTAAGAATTTTTGGGAAGAAAGGACATATTTATGGAAAGACACAATATGTAGTTTTTTTATAATTTCTCTTTTATACAGCCAAGTTAATAAATAACTTAGTCGGTGTATTTTAGCAACGATTTTAGAATTAATTATTTAGCAGCTAATTTAGATAAAACACTGACTTTATGAATGCTATTTATATAGCCCTCTACCCTTAAAACTACTGAACCGATTTTGATGCAATTGATCTCAATCCGACTTATAATTTTTAAGCTAAGTGAAGATTAACAACAAACATTTATGACATTACGCATAAAATATTTAACTACGATTCCGATTCGAAAAATTCTTTCATTGTTAGATAGCCTATCTATTGAGGGAGGCTATAGGCTATACATATATGTACCACGGACGAAGCCGGGGCGGACCGCTAGTAAGTGAAGTCTCGTGTTCCCTAGTATGGGGCAGATGGTATACATCTATTTCACTGATCGATTTTCTTCAAGGCGAGTAAAGCCACGTATTCAAGCTTGTATCATAACATACCTATTCCACTTCTTCCTTGCTTCTGGTAACGTCGAAAGATCGTCTTTCACCAAATACACTCGAAGTCCTGTAAATAATGTAATAATATACATCACTACATAGTATTAAACAAAGTCGCTTTCTCTGTCCCTATGTCCCTATGTATGCTTAAATATGAATTCTACAAAGCATTTCTTTTCTTTCAAGATAATGCAGTGCAAGCTATGTGTTTTTTTTAAGTCGTCGTCGGCAATGGGGCTGGTGCGTCGCCTGATATTACGCGCTACCACCGATAGAATGGATTGCCAAAAGGTATAAAGGAAAGGCCTGCGAAGGGTAAGGAAAGGGATATGGGCCTCCAGCTCCCCCACTCGCCGTACAAAACACAGCAGTATGCTATTTCACGACGATCTGTGCGGGTGCGACTTCCCCGCTGCGAGCTGGCCCAATTCGTGCCGAAGCGTGCTCGACTCCCATACAAAACCCTCAACTCACCTAACAAGAAAGTCTCCGCCATATACTCCCAGGACATATCCGCCATGTTGAAGGGGAAAACAGTTCTATCAGGGGTGGAAAGGCTGCGCCACATGACCTGGACGCCTTCATCCGAAAAGCGCCAGTCTTGTGTCGAGAAATAGAAGAGAATGTTCGCCAGCTTGCGCACTTTGTGGTAGAACTTCAGCATGCTGAAAAGAGAAGATAAGAGAATGACATAGGAAGAAAGAAAGAAAAATCATTTATTTGGTGACATGAAACACAAAAACACAGATGAAATGAAAAATAATAAAATAAACAACTAAAAACAAAAGTAAATCATAATAGCAAAGAAAAAATTACAACAATAGCGTGCCCCACAGTACCGCCAAAAAGGATCTAGTTCAGCTTGTGCCAGGCGTTGGCCTGGCGTACATCTGGCCTACATCTATCATCTACACTAATATTATAAAGAGGAACCTTTTTTATTGCACGCCTCATAAGCGGAGCGTTGAGGTCTACTCTCGCTTAACGAAAATCAAGGGATTTTTTGAACTAAAAGTATCTGTAAATATTTTCTATCGCACTTGTAGAATAATATTTATACATAATTGTGAAGAAAAAACACTAGTTTCAACACTCATGACAGTTTTAAAATCTTATTTTGCTTTGTAAATAACTAAAAAAATGTGTAAAAAAATTATTCTAAGCCTGTCCGTTTGTATGTATGTATGTAAACCGGCGTGGTCACGATAACTCGCAAAAAACTTAACTAATCGAATTTTTTTTTTAACGCTTCGGTATCATCTTAATTTATTTCCTTTCGAAGATCACGGTCTAATTCAATGTAATTTAATTTAAATTGACAAAACAAAAATCCACTTATCGAATGTACATTTCTATTTCATCAACTATTTTTTTTCTGTTACGTTATGCAAAAAGGCTCGTTTACAATACTTGCGTGTAGTACCTTATTTTTCCATTTCTGGGTGGACAAAGGCGCGAAAAATTCAAAAGTCTTTATTTTATTTTAATTTTTTTCTTGTAAAAATTAAAAACCGCTATGATGCATGCACTTTTGGATTTTCCAAACTTTTTGTCTTTGTTCGCAACGCTTTCCAAACAACCACTAGACTGATTTAAAAAAATCTTCCACCTCATAAGAAAGCTGCAACTTCACTGAGTGACATAGGCTATATATGTACCACGGGCGAAATCGGGGCTAACAGCTAGTCTATACTTCTATACTAATAATATAAAGCTGATGTGTTTAAATCTCAGACAACACCGGATAGATTTATAACTCATTGTGTACTAAGTGCTATAGGGCATAGGCTATTTAAGTACGGGCGAAGCCGGGAGGAACGCTAGTCTGCTAGTACGATGTTAGTAAACTCATGTTCGCTTCAAAACATAAATTAAATTAATGTTATCTTAACGTAACATACATGATACTTTGTAAACTGCAAAGTTTCAATATTTTTTTGTTAAATTGCACTGAAATTATGAATAATTCAAATAGCTGATTCCTTTTTATGACACTGCAATTAAACTCATTATATAACAATAAAAAATACTACATTTTAACTGTATTGTTGCTTTACTAATATGACTCAACTATGATATAATTCAATGCATTGTTAGCGACATTAAAAAGTATGTTTATCTTCAGAGTGGAATACAAATTTTGCTATGTTAAGTATTCTACTAGTAATATACTATGTTCATACACACACACACACACACACACACACACACCAAAGCATAATGAATAACACTTACTTCCGTTTCCTTCCAGTGAGAGCGCAAAATGTGTCAATTAGTATGGCTGGCAAGTAGTGAAGGAAGAAATTGTAGAACAAAAACATGAAGTAGCTCTTCGTGGGAGTCAGGCCGTAGTACCTGGGAAACACAATTCATCACAATTCACACCAATATTATAAACGTGAAGGTTTGTTTGTTTGTTTGACCGTCAATCACGCTGAAACTCCTGGACGGATTTTGATGAAATGGTATACAGACAGGCTATGAGCTGACTTGGGTGATAGGATACTTTACTTTAATGCTCCCTTGGGATAAAAGTGGAATCTTGATATCCGGGCTTACCCGGAACAAGCGTCTTGTTAGAGTTAAGTATAAACTATCCACTTCTAAATTATTTTGTCACCTTCTTCTTAATGTTAATGATACTTTGGGAGTCAAGCACGCTTTGGCTGGAATTGGACCTGTCCACACCGGGGGAGTACCATACTATCACACTCCCACAGAAATTAAACCACTTTAAACGAACAGATTTAATTCAAAAAGCACCCTTATCAAGGATCGGTGAAAATTTCATGTCATATCTATAATGCAACAATTTTATGAGTTATCGTATTATCCTGATTAGGATCACCAGGATTAAATAATTACCTTACTCTGTATAAGAGCGGTGAGAAAATTTTGTCGATTCTACCATTAAATCGCGTTTTTTCTTAAACTATATTTATTTTATCCTACTAATATTATAAATGCAAAAGTTTATAAGGATGTGTATGTGTTTGTTGGTCTTTCACGCAAAAACTGCTGAACCAATTGCAATGAAATTTGGTACGTAGACAGCTGGACAACTGGAATAACATATAGGCAACTTTTTATCCCGATATTCCTACGGGATATGGACTTACGCGGGTGAAACCGCGGGGCGTAGCTAGTCTACAATAATGTAAAAAATTCAGCGATAACCGTCCCATTTCTTTTTTGTGTAGGTTTTACTTACCATACAGCTTTGGTGGTGGGTCTGGTGGTACCGTGACGTCTATTTGACTCGATAAATTCGCCCCACGTGGTGGGATTTTGAGCACCAGACACGAAATTGTAAATTGGTATGTGGGATGTTTGGCTGGTGATTAAAATATCATATATGTTAGTTATAATTATCTTAATATATATAAATCTCGTGTCACAATGTTTGTCCTCAATGGACTCCTAAACCACTTAACCGATTATAATAAAATTCGCACACCATGTGCAGTTCGATCTAACTTGAGAGATAGGATAGTTTAAATAATTTTTATTACGATAAATGACAACCCGGGCGGAGCCGGGGCGTGCTAGTTGTTATATAAATATTAATCAGGTTTCGTCGGCAATGGAGCTGGTGGGTCGTTTGATGGTAAGCGCTAACACCGCCCATGGACATTTGGAGAGGCGTAAGGACATTATCTTAAGTTATGAATAAGCAAAACTTACTTCTCCCTGAAGTTCTTAGCGGTGTGGTAAGTAGAAGCGATGATAGCGTTCACACAAAGATCGACAGGCACCATGTCAGCGACTTTGTCTAGATCCATGTACATCGTGCGCAGAACCTAAGTCAAATAAAACCTAGATTTAGATCTCAGTGGTTAATAACTATTCTAACATGTCGAGGGTTGGAGACTGGATGCGTGCAAACTTTGTAAATGTCTATTTAAATCTCGGGAACTACTGGTCTGATTTGAAAAATTCTTTCTTCATTCTCATTGTTCCATTATTGAGGAAGCTAAATGCTTAAAGCTTAGGCTTAGGCTGTTTAAAAATCGGGGAATTTCTTCCTTTGAAAGCTTCCGCTGCGTGCGCTGCAAGCTAGCGTCAGCCCAAAGCAACCATTCCAAGCGGACGAAGTCACGGACGGAAGCTAATTAACTATATTTACCCCAATACCGATTCCAACGACGAGTCCAGTGGGGCCATAGACACTGTCAGTCCAACCTCGCACGGGTTCCTCATATGTTGATATAACTGCGAAATAATTTGTTTATTATATTATTTATTATAATAAAGCTATAGTAGATAAAATAATCGTTTAAAATATGATAAACGGTTAAAGTGTTTCCTGGAGGACCCTTTAAAATCATTGGCTAGGGATTAAACACAATGAAGATGATCACCGCCCGTGAACAGAGCAGAGGCACTAACTCTCGTTCGCGTTGACCTCGTTTAAGAGGTAAGGGATAAGGTAATGACGACGGGACTTAAAGGATGGACTTTGAAGGAGAAAAGGTAAAAAATTATTTACCAATGGATGGTCTCAGAATGCAGATGGGCATCCCTTCTCCATATTTCCTGACGGCCTCTTCAGCTACTGCTTTCGTAAAACAGTATGTGTTGGGACGCTTTCCCAGGATCCTAAAAAAGCATTAAATCAGTCGTCAGAATAAAAAAAATGCGCATCATCCTACTAATCCTACTTCCTACTAATATTATAATGCGAAAATTTGTAAGGATGTGTGTGTGTTTATTGGTCTTTCACGCAAAAACTGCTGAACCGATTGCAATGAAATTTGTTACGTATATAGCTGGACAACTGGAATAACATATAAGGAATTTTTTATCCCGATATTCCTAAGGGATACGGACTAACGCGGGTGAAACCGCGGGGCGCAGTTAGTACATATATAAAAGTGTTGCTAAAATTAGTTTATACAATGAAAATTTATGCAATATCGTCTCGAACTTATCGAAAGTCTCTATACGCACTAAGCCGTGCTGCGCCCCGCGGTTTCACCCGCGTTAGTCCGTATCCCTTAGAAATATCGGGATAAATAGTTGCTTATATGTTATTCCAGTTGACCAGCTATCTACGTACCAAATTTCATTGCAATCGGTTCAGTAGTTTTTGCGTGGAAGAGTAACAAACACATAAACATCCTTACAAACTTTCGCATTTATAATATATTATATAATATAATATTAGTAGGAAGTAGGATTCTCAGTTGGTTGATAATTATAAATATATACGCCTTACGAATAATCAAAGCAGATATGATGAACAAAATATCTGCTTTTACAGTTTAATGAGTACTATAAATAAAAGCTACAAGTATCAAGCGTTTGCTCGAGAGTTATTGCTACTCACGCGGGTAGTATTGAATTTATAACTTCATCGTCTAATTCTGCCACTGCTTCTAGCGCTTCCACTGACATCGGTGGCTCGTAGAATCTGTAATTATTAATAGATTATAGTCTTAGACACTTTCTGTAACTTATACTGATGTGGGGACCATTTTGACATCATCACTTATATATTTGTATCTTACACAACTGTTTGACTTTCCGCTTATTGTATTTCTGTTTTCGCGACAAATAAAGTTGTGTATGTATTATATCTAAACACAAAAGCTGCTACACCGATATAAGAAATTCTTTAATCATTACAAAGCTGCATCTTCACCGTCATAGGCTATATAATATGTAGTACGGGCAAAGCGGGAGTAAACACCTTTTTTTTTCGTTTTTTTTTTATAGTGGGAAAATCTTGCATAGATACCCACGGTTCCCGGGGATGGAGCCGTGGGTTATGTCGGATTCTTACCGACAAAAACCCCACTGTGTTCCGTCGAGCCACTTGAGTGAGGGGGCCACGGGAGCTGGTTAAAATTCATCCGCGACCCCCTCGGCGGAGCAAGCATCTAGTAATATGATAATGAGAAAGTCGCTCTGTCTGTTTCTCTGTCTAAACCACTAGGTAGTAAATCCACATGGAAAAACATAAAGGGGCAAGGATTTCAATCAGAAAAACTCCCACTTACTTCTCTTCAATATTTTTCACGTGCGTTTGCGAAAATGCTGTGGAGACGTGCGTCAGCGCCTTCAAATACTTGCATTCTTTAGCCAGCTGCAGCACCGCCTTAGTCCCCCGCACGTTGATGCCGGTGGCCACTGATAACTTCTCGTCGAATTTCACTGTGGCAGCTGAATTTATTATTATTGACACCTGGAAGGTAAGTGGATTTTTATGGTACCTAACATGACCCAAGGCCAATATTTTTCTTAACTCAACTTAGACGAAGTCGAAGAAGATACACAGTATAGTTTAGTAGCAGCATCTGTCACTTTTTTATAAAATTAGTAGTGTTACTCATTTATAAAATTATAACAATCTGTTTCCTTATAATTCCATAGTATTCTAAAAGGTGTCCAAAGCTAAGGCTACTTAGCTAGGGTTTCTTAGAGCATACCTTGGACGTGAGCATTTTCCTGTCTTCCGGGCTTAGTCCTAAACCAGGCTGCTCCATATCGCCAAGAACTGGGATCACCTTATGAATTCCTTTGGGGTTCTCTTCGTGTGCTCTTTTGAATAGCTGAAAAACTCAAATCATCATTATAAGCCCATATTTGTTTCCATGCATGCATAACCAGCATGGACATACATAATTCATGAAACTAAAATAATTTGGAGTATTCTCGAATATCATCAGATAGACTTGCAATGAAATATCAACTGTAGGTATAGATATTTTTTCGATTGGTGTATCACGTTTACTTAATAGACAAATGAAATACGATTGATTAGCTGCGCCCCAGTTTCACCCGCGTAATTTCGCATCCCGTAGGAATATCAAATTTCATTGCAATCGATTCAGTAGTTTTTGCGTGAAAGAGCAACAAACACACACACATCCTTACAAAGTTTCGCATTTATAATATTAGTAGGAAGTAGGATAAGAAATGAAGATGGGGTGTTTAAAAGTTGCTTAAAACAAGATCTAAAATCGATTGCTCAATACATTTGTAATAACATCTTTGTTATTACATACTTTGTTATTAGGGATGCAAGGTGCGTATCCTGCCATATTCTAGCAAAAAAGATAGAAAAAGAAACAATTATTTGACTCCACAAAATTACAATTAAAAAAAACAATAAACATAAGACAAAACAATACAATAATTGGAACAAAACAGCACAATAAAAAGCTTACACAAGAAAACAATTAAACAAAGAAAAAATAAAAAAAACATGTAGAAATAAATATAAAACGAGAAACATAAAGTGGAGCCTAATGAGGTAGCCAATCAGCCTACGCAGCAACGCAGTTGCCACACTGATTTTCAGTGGCCCCCCTCTGTGACAGTTGGAGCGGCAGACGTATTCAAATATTAATTGTATAAATACATAAAACTAATAGATTTATGTAAGTGGCATGGTGGCATGGTGGCTCAGTGGTGAGGACCTTGGACTTAAAATCGGACAAGTTGGGGTTCGAGACCGGGCAAGCGTGCAAGAAATAAATTGATTTTTCAATTTATCTGTGCATGTAGAATAACATCACCACTGCTCACGGTGAAGGAAAGCATCGTGAGGAAACCGGCATGTCCGAGAATCAAAAGTTCGACGACATGTGACATCTGCCAACCCACACTTGGCCAGCGTGCTGGATTATGGCCTGAACCCTCATAGAAGACCTGTGTCCCAGCAGTGGGAACATATATGGGCTGATGAAAAAAAAAGAGTTTATTTTCTCACATCAGTTACATATGATAAGTTTACACATTTTCAATACATTTATATAAGTGTGAGACTGGTGCCTGAACTAGGTAATAAAAATTACCTGTATTTTAGGTCATCAGGTCCCCACTCCTCACTACGTTGAATCACATTTTGAGTAAATATTTTGTTGAGAAAAAATAAAACACTAGATATAAGAAAAACTACAAAGAATATACCATTATTATACCACAGTTGTAACCACCAGGCCAGAAAGCAAGGGTTGTGTATATTTTAAGAATGATAATATAATTATCATTGAGTTTGTTTAGGCAAAATTATTAAGTGTGTGATATGATGATGATAGATTTATGTAAATAAATAAAACAACACAAAAAAGCAATTCGAATGTGGCGTCTCACATCAAATACTCACAAAGTCATCCAGCATGTCGTTCACCCTGCTGTGGGCATCTTTTCCCTTCTTCGGTCTCACTAGAACGTAGATAGTGTCCAAGTCGCCGCAGGAACGTAACAACTTCTCAATTAATACTGAAACAATTGATATTTGTGACTGTATTAATAAATGGAGAGAGAGAGAGATAGAGAGAGAGAGAGAGAGATAGAGAGAGAGATAGATAGAGAGAGATAGAGAGAGAGAGAGAGAGAGAGTTAACCGATTTCAAAAAAGAAGGTTACTAATTCGACCGTACTTTTTTAATTTAAATTAGAACTTTCGACTGTGTGAAACGATCTCATTTTCTGTTTTTGTTGGAAAGCTGGTGTCTCTCGTATTGTCTTGTTCGTTGGCAAATTGACTCATTACCTATTATTATCTTTACTAATATTATAAAGCTGAATAATTTGATTGTTTGTATGTTTGTCTATTTGAACGCACTGATCTCAGGAATTGCTGGTCGGTTTTGAATTTTTTTTCAGTATTAAATAGCCCATTTATTGAGAAGGCTACAGGCTATATAATATGTACTACGGTGAAGCCGTATCCCTAGTTATCAATATACAGACAAACGAAAAATATAGCAACGACCATTGAAAAATATTTATTTTTTCTTTAATGGATTTTTTATGTAGAATCTATATTTATATTATAATGCTGCAGAGTTTGTTTGTTTGATTGAACGCGTTAATATCAAAAACTACTGCTCCGATTTGAATAATTCTTACAGTGTTAGATAGCTGATTTATTTAGGAAGGCTATATACCGCTAGTGTAGATATATAAGTAAACACCTATAAATTATAAATCCCTATATAATATAAAAATCGCTTTCTCTCTCTAATCTTATGTCCCTAAAATCTTTAAATTGCGGCACGGATTTTGATGAGGTTTTTTTAATAGATAGACTGATTCAAGAGGAAGGTTTGTATGTATAAAAACATCTATCGAACTACTCCCAATGTAAAAGGTGCGAAGCCGCTGGCAAAAGCTAGTGTAAATGTAATATGTTTATTTACTCTTCGTAAATAATATTATCGATTGAATAATGTTTCAATCGCATTACGCTAAAACTGCGCACTCTAGGATATTTAACAAAAAATTATCTTTATTTTATGGTATAAATATGAAATATACGTCGCCGAATTCGTGATAACACTAAGTGCATAATATAACTAATTAATAATTAATGATGAACATAAAAAGTAAAAGATATGATTCCGGCCAGGATCGAACTGGCGGCCTTCTGCGTGTAAAGCAGATGTGATAACCACTACACCACGGAACCGGCTGCTGGAGTATTGAATTTTCTTTAGTTGTTATAAAGTATGATTTTTTATTATATGTCTCTCTCAGTTATTATAGTAGAGCTACTATAGTATAATATTATGTTATCTGTGGAAGAGGAATAAACATCGACATTTTGGGTATTTTAAAACCTTCCATAAGCATAAATTTCATTTTAACACGTGAGTTCTGTTCTGTTCTGATTTAAATCATATTCTGTAGATTTTGTATTTGTTTGTTTGTAATGATTTAACTCAGAATCTATTCGAATGATTTAAAAAATTCATTTTCTGTTCATTGCTAACGGTAAAACCGAATACTTTTTTTCTTTTATGTCAAGAAGATACTGTTAGCCAGCGTCAAGTAAAAGATAGAAAATACCCGGCTCTATCGGAAATTCCCGCGCTTTTTTAAATGTCAATGTTAAACTGGATGTCTAATGTCAACAGAACTTCAATCAACTAATCATAGACTGAATTAAGTGTTTTTTTTTCGTTTTATTATTAGTTTCATTCAATACTTCTGTTTTACTTTTGCAATTTTGTATACCTGTGAAATCAAAATGTATTTGAGTTTGTAGGTAAATCTTGTAAATAAATCACAGAAATATATTTCATTACTTATTTAATATTTAATAAAACAACAAATCTTAAATAACGTTTATTACTAATATCTGACACCGTAAATAAATATTTGCAATTTGGGATGGTAGATATTTCTACTAAATAGTAGATAATAATAGTAGTAATTTCTACTACAGCTGCACCTTTTGCACGACGCGACTTGCCTTGAGACTGATTCTTCCGTCTGAAATATGCAAATGAATATTAAAAAAGAAATAAATCTGAAATAACCAACACCTAGCAGCAAAGCAAGATATACCCAAGAATAATACTAAATTAAAATTCATAGTTTTTCAATTCTACCACAGATAATAGTATACTAGGTTAGTTTGACATACTATCTTTGCTTGGTAGTAAAGGGTAGTAAGTAGTTTGAGGTTAAGTAGTTTAGTAATCTATGGTTGAATAATAAACAATTGAAAGTATGACACAAAATAACAGCGAAATCTCAAAAGTAATAATTTAAAAAAAAAACAAATTTTAGCAATTTTTACGTAGTATGCCAGCAACACTACAGGCTGAGAAAAAAATATATATTGGTAATATTCCACAAGCAACACAACAACAATCTAAACGATGTAGGAAAAAAGCACATGCTATCTCTGTGCAAAGATTTCATCCAGATCTCATCAGCCGTTATTGCGTTATAGAGTGACAAACACCGTTATACGTCTATGGTAGTTGATTAGGATTCAATCAATTACCACATTATAATTAACGTTTCGTACATAGCACCTTTATTAACTGATTTCAAAAACAGAGAGTACGCTAAAACGTAATTAGCTCGCAAAAAAACTAAAATTACAGTACACACGCTGTAAATATCATTAAAACTCATCAAAAAAAACATAAGATGCAACTTAATTTTTTCCGGTATCATAAAAAACTCAATTATCGTGCATATAGCAAAAAGCCAAAAACCAAGCAGCTCTGTAATGCAAAAAAGAAACAAGCGAAAACACAATTCCATACTCACCTTGTATATAATAAATACTCTATAATGAAACACACAAAAAAAACATGCTGAAAGAAAATTAAAAACACGCAAATAACAAAGAAACACATGATATAGAAACAAACGTAAAACACATGCAGACTTTAACCTTTTTTATTACCCGAATGTGATTTGATATTATGGTGATTTAAAAACACAAATCAAATTTAATAATTGCAACTTAATCAGAGGGTTTGAACTCCGAAAACCACTTACATTAACTTAATTACATTTTTCAAATAAATAAATATTTAAACTACGACTTTAAAAAAGAAATTACTCGTATACAAAAGAGTATGGTTTCATTTCTCTACTTTATCTGAAAATCTATCAAAATTTATGGCAATATCTTTTAATATTCCATAGACAACTGTAAAACTGTAACAAAAGACAATAAATCTATACTCAATATTATAAAGTTGAAGAGTTTGTTTGTTTGAACGCGCTAATCTCAGGAACTACTGGTCCGATTTAGAAAAATCTTTCAGTGTTAGATAGCCCATTTATTGAGGAAGGCTGTAGGCTATAAATGTACCACGGGCGAAGCCGGGGCGGAGCGCTTGTAGTATATAATTATTGGAAATTGGAATAATTATCAGGGTTTTCCTATAAACAGAATATCTGTGCTGTAAAAAAAAGCCATGGGAATATTTAATCAAGGTAACAACTGGATTGTTTTTAAAAGAAAACCTTAATCATATAGCGTCATAATAATACAGTTGCTGGATGACCGAACTTTGCTCGGTTTAACTTCGTGAAGTTAGATTGTTTATTAGCGTTTTTTCCAAGATCGTTTAGGCATTTTTAAGTGAACACGTGCATTAAGAAGACACAAAACAATATAAACAATTAGTCTAACCTCAAAGCAAACACTCATTGACTTCGTTACTTAGAATTGCTCGTTTAAAGATATAAGATAACCTGACACTATAGATGTCATACTCTTAAGTTTGAATATTGAATTCAAATTGATATAAATATTTTGTTAAAAATTGTATACCTAATTAAAAGAAAAGGCAGTGTAAAGGTCAAATTTTTCACGTAGTTTTCCTAATATATTATTTTATATGAACTATCAGAAAATTACATAAACAACACAAAATATTGAGCAAAATCGTCCATCCTTTGACGCGTCTTGTGTTGTTGATAAAAGTTATTCTGCCAAAACACTCTTATGATTTAGATTTTATGGGTAAAAAATTAGATCTTTTACATATTTAACATAGGTACAAATAAAAAAAATCATAAAAATCGACCAAGTAAGTGTGAAGACATAGAAAGACGTGTTAAGTAACAGACAGACAGTTATTTCTATATTCCTACGGGATACAAACTTACGAACTGGCGAAACCGCGTGGCGGAGCTAGTACCTACGTAAATCTAGGAACATAAAACGCTATGTTATGAGGCGTAAAGTTTCCTGTAACGCTTCATAAGGTATCTTGTGTTTCAAATGTTATGTTATTATAACAGCAGACGTATATATCTTATATATAAAATTCTCGTGTCACAATGTTAGTCTCTATACTCCTCCGAAACGGCTTGACCGATTCCTCTGAAATTTGGTAAGCATATTGGGTAGGTCTGAGAATCGGCTAACATCTATTTTTCACACCCCTAAATGATAAGAGTAAGGCAGTACAGCGTTTGCCGGGTGCAGCTAGTATATATATATATATATATATATATATATATATATATATATATATATATATATATATATATATATATATATATATATATATATATATACATATCATGTTATCCTATACTACTAATATTATAAATGCGAAAGTTGTTGGATGTATGTGTATGTGTATTTATGTTTGTGTACTCTTTCACGGAAAAACTACGCAACCGATTGCAATGAAATTCGGTTAGTAAATAGCTGGACAATTGAAATAACACATGGGCAACAATTATCTCCGATATTCCTACGGGATACAGACTTACGCGGGGGAAACCGCGGAGCGCAGCTAGGTTTATATAATGTAATTTCTAGGTTTATATAATGCTTCGGCAGAAAGGTACCAGACTCCTATAGAAGATCGGACTAAAATAAAAGCAACGCAATTCCTCCACAGACGGATATGTAACGTAAGCCAGGGCGGATGGCTAGTAATGAATATACTACAGTTCTTTAAGAACTTTAATATAGTAGCAATTTTCAAGAGAATTGTAGGTACGATTTAAAACACTTATTAATTTTGGCGCTAAAAATCAATCTAAAAAACATAACAGATAATAAAAAACACGTGTTTGGCGAAGCGGGTTAAAAAATTTCGATTCGAATTTTAAATCTTTTTAAAATTTTCCGCTCTTATGCGCCTTGTTTTAATAAAAAACTTGTTTCGCAAGACACTAAACAATGCCTAAATTCGGCCTCCATTTGCAGATAGGTATTTAATTGGAGGATATCCTTCTAAATCGCGAAAAATATTTACTTATCAAACATATAATAAATTATATAATGTTGTTTTAATGTATTTAACATTGAATTGTCATGGTCATATCCCAAACTTTCAAATTCAAATCAAATTAATTGTTTCTTTTCAATAAATTAGGTGAGAAAATTTTGCTGTTGTTATTGCATTTTAAGTTTTAGGACTGGACTGCAATATTATGTCAAATAATGCACTTAAAATTCGTATCATTCGAATTTATTTGTTGATTAATTTATATTATCTATACTAATTATATAAAGATGATGGGCTTGTTTGAACGCGCTAATCTCAGGAACTGTCGGACTGATTTTAAAAATTCTTTAATCGTTGGTTATACATAAACGTCATACGTGATCCCTGAGTGCTATCTCTACTAGTATTATAATAAACGCAAAAGAAACTTTGTCTATGTGTCTGTGTCCACCCCCAAACCACGGAATCGATTTGGCTGAAATTTATGACTGTCTGACTATATATCCAGGAAATCTCACGGACACTGGAAACTATAGGAGTAAAACTCATCTGTCTTTATTTGACTACGCAGGAAAAGCCGTAGGCGGGAAGCTAGTAACCTATATCTTAATATACTTAGTTGTTTGTCCGCGATGGACTCCTAAACCTCTCAAACGATTTTAATCAAATTTTCATTCATGTGCAGCTTGATTCACCTTTTAAGATATGTCCGTTTATATTAATTCAATTACGATAACTACCCGAGCGGGGCCGGGGTGTGCAGCTTGAATATAATCAAATCAAATCAAATCAAATTTGTTTGTTAAATCAAACACTTAACCTAACCTTATAGCTAAGAACATCACGGTAGCAGTGCAAATAGTTTGATTTGATTTGATAATATATTTATATTGAACGATAACTACCTAATATAACATATATTTATATTAATATTAACCATTACAACGTTCCATTAACATATAATTTAAATAAAAAATAAATTGTGAACAATGACAATGGATTTAAATTTCAAATGAAATAGACTTAGAGGAAGGTCACGTGAGTGAATATGTATGTGTGATAATTCTGATAATACTAGCTGTAGCCCGCGGCGTCACTCACGCGGACCACGTGTGATGAGTGGTCTATGTGCTAATCCAGACTATGATTTATCTCTGCACCAAATTTCATACAGATACGATGAGCAGTTTTCGGGTGAAAGAGTAACAAACATACATCTATTCATGCTTACAAACTTTCGCGTTTATAATTAGTGGGATAGCATTTGCCCCCGGCGATGGCGATTGAGACTAAGGTATTTTACTTTTACTTTTTATTTTTAACGGACAGATTTAATTTAATTTGTACACTTATCAAGGATCGGTTACGTAACAGTAATTTCGTAAGTTTATTGTTTTATCGTAAAAGAACAAAAAAATGGGACCTCATGGCAGGCACCAGCGTTCAAGTAAAAAACAATCATATAAATCAATTCACCCAGTAAATAGTTCTAAGATAGCAAACGCAAATACAACCGCTATAAGAATCGCTTCCTATTTAAAGTCCGTTAAAAGAGTCGCTTAACAAGCAACACTATAGTTTTTTCTTTAAATTGACATATATTTTCATACATTTAAATATTTTAATTTATGGCACGTATTAATTTTTTATTTTATTTGTTGTTCCTGATTCGAACACACTCACAGACCGTGGGAGATTGCTTTATTATAATAAAAAAAAAAACTGAAATGTCGGTACGTAATTAAAGAAATCTGCCAGCTACAGGGAAAGTTCTGTCAATACTATATTTACTCAAATATTTATTTTTAATCTGTGAGAAAAATGCGTTCAAAAATTTCTGACAGTTCACTTACATCTGGGAATCGAACAGACTAAAGTAATACCACAGATAATTCCACTCTGTACTTATAATATTCCATGGATAAATCGTCAATTAAGTATGAAATCTCTCTCAAACCTAATACATAAAAAGGTTACACCATCTGTATGGATTTTGATGAAATTTTGATAATTATTGAATCATCTTGCAATATCATGAGAAAATTTCTGTTTTATATGCGTTTTTGTATGTCAAATTACCATGAACGTTTAAATTTAGTATCACTAATTGAAATTTCGAAATTCACCTACCTACCTGGTAACACTACCTGGATATTCGTAATTGGATATTAATCATTATTATAACAACTACAGTCAAGTCAAGTAATGGGTGAAGCGAATATGAGAATTCTATATGGCTTACTTATAACCTAGATCTATATTGTCTGTTACTGAGAGTCATCAAATCATAGATTAATTGTTAACTGTTTGAGGTTAATTGCGTTGACATATTTTTTATGTCATAGCGGGCAACTGAACTGGGGGTTCGCTTGATGGTAAGCGATCACCACCCGTGAACAGAGTAGAGGTAGTGCCTCTGCTGATGCGCTGCCCGTTTTTAAGGGAAAACGGATAGGAAAAGGATTGACGACTGGAAAGAAGGAATCGTTCCTTAGGTTAGGTTTCCTTTTAGTTACACACACGATAGAGTCTCACCATTTCTATCATCCTCAAGTTATTGACGTATTAGATACGGTATGGCGTCTAACAATTTGGTCATAGACATCAAAATACGCATAAATTAACATTAATATTCAGGTAATAAATGATCATTTTAAAAGCGAGCAATCAAAAAACCATGCAACCAACCTTTCCCCAGAAACCCTGTACCACCGGTCACCAAGACACACTGGCCCTTGTAAAACTTCTGTATTTCTGTCCTTGACGCTTTACCCTTGGTGAGGCGTTGCTGTTCTTCTGCCATCGCATCAGCCTGGTCTTCCTTCGCGTAGTAGTCGTCCAGCTGGTTGGCTGACACGAACTCATGATCTTCTGAGTAGTCCAGGATGGGAGCTGTCGGGTTCATCGCTTGGTTCTCCACTTCTGCTATCCGAATTGAATTTTCTAATTCCTGAAATGGGAATTTATACAGTTAAGGCATATAAAACTGAAAGAGTTAAAGAGATTCCATCGCTGAGGGAGCATGGATGGCCGACGGGCATCAGTACAAGAGGTAAGCATTTTAATGCTCCAAATATTACAAACAAGAGTAAACTCAAACAGTTATTTATTCAATTAGACTTCTTATAGAAGCACTTTTGAATCGTCATAACACAGTTTCAACGTTTACCACCGGTTCGCAAAGCTGTTTCTACAGAGAAGAGCCAGCAACAAACTCCGTAGTAGCGTCAGTTTTAGAAGTAAAAAACCTCTTTGGCAATATCTTTAGTAGCACAAGTAATGCTTAAATTTAAATACTATAAATGGAAAACAAGTTATCAAATGAATCAGTAAACATTGAAAATTACTATTCACAAAGACTTAAAATAATAACTAATCTACCCTTAAAATAATAACATATGAAAAATACATAGGTAACATGAAATCACGCTGTTGCGACGTGAAATAGAAAAAAAAACAAATACGATGTGTATTTGTTTTTTTTTGCGTTTAGAATATTACTGTTTTTTACGTCACAGTCGGCAATGGAGCTGGTGGGTCGTCTGAGGGTAAGCGCTACCACCGCCCATGAACATTTGGAGAGGCGTAAGGCCTCTACAAATGGATTGCCGAGAGGAATAAGATAAGGACTGGGAAGAGTAAGGAAAAGATGGGCCTCCGGTAGTTTGAAAAACTATAAATTTAAACAACAACGTTATAACGACAATTCTATTTAGAAGGACGGGAGGGCAGTTAAAACAAAGTTCCCAAGACTATGACAAACACCTAATTAACATTAGAACATAATGTCTCTAGGGATCTAGAAAATCTAGAATACGCAAGTAGTTAGTGCATTAGCATAGAAATTACGTGATATGAATATTACCTACTGGTGTTTTTGCGTTCTATTTAAATAAATATATTGAAAATACCACGTGCGATTCTTTCCTATAACATCACGTCCGTTACTGTCGTGAGATAAACATTCAAGTAAGTCGCTTAGAGTGTATGCTCCACAGCAGTAAATAAATGATTTGAAGAAAGTAAATGACTGAAAATCCTCCTCGGTACAGTGGTTAACGCATGAGCGTAGAACCAAGGGATCCTGGGTTCAATTCTCGGTGGAGACGCACAAAATATAATGTCTCGGTCTGGCAGGACACAGAAAGCTGATCACCTACTTGTCCATAAAGATAATCGATCAGTGAAACAGATGTATATCATCTGCCCCATACCCCACTAGGGGACACGGGACTTCACACAAATGACTGACAATCAGTGGTGCGAACAGTGGCGTAGCTAGGGGGACAAGCGCCCTGGTGCATAGGGAAAGAATCGGGCCCTCCTCCCCTCTTTCCGCCTTCCTCCCCTCTTTCAAAGCTTAGGTTAGAGGGCCCTCTGAGCTCTGGGGCCCTGGTACACTGTACCACCTGGCCCTATGATAGCTACGCCACTGGGTGCGAATGGTTATTTTTTATCATCGCGCCAGATACTGAGGTGATCCCTTTTGTCAACGGATAAATACCCAGCATAAACTTTAATTTCTCATTTTTATTTATTTGTCGTATATATATTTTTACTACTAATGTGTATTGTGTTATATTATAGATATCTTTTTATATTGTGGTATTTTTGTGATGTTGACAATACATGTTTTTATTTATTTATTTAGGGAGGCACCAGCTTTCAAATAACGAAATATTGGTCAATATCGATTCACCCGGTCGAAACTTCTGAGGTGACAAACACAAAAAATATCTGTCGGATTGAGAACCTCATCTTGATTGATGATTGATGATGAGATGATTCAGGATATATGCTAATTAGATATTATAATGAAAACATAAGGATATAAATTTGATGCGTTAAAATAACATCGCAGATGCTTATAAATATTTCTTTTAATGTTTAAAAACCATGCTAATACGCGGACATTCTGATTTTTTGTCAAATTGTCCTTCAAGCAAGCATAGCTATCTATACTCAATATGAGTAACTCATATTATAAAGAGAAAACGTTTGTATTTTTGTATGTTTGTTACTTTTCACGCAAAACCACTATCGTTTTCCAATATTCTTTCATCAGAAAGTTGAAACTTCACCGAGTGACATAGACTAACTATGTACCACGGGCGAAGCCGTATCAAAAGTCTATACAAGTATGTAATGTCTAAATATAAAGCAATCAAATGAAATCTTATCAAAGCATCGGGAATCGGCTCCTACAAAACGTAACGTATAATTTATCAAGACTAGATCAGAACTAGTTTTTGATTGCCACTCTTTTTTATTTTTTTTTATTTTACTTTTTTTTTATTTGTAAAAATCATTTGGCATAACAGGACAAGTCCAATGCGACAGTAATACAAAAAAAAAATTGTTATTTTCCCTGAATCACAACCTTGTGTCAGCCTTCAATATTTTATGCGACTATTGGAGGCCATCTAATCGAGACAAATAAGACTAATTAATGTCAGACCAAATGCTTACTTCAATATCTGTACCACGAACCGCCAAGGGTTGTCGAGGAACGACTGTGACAGATATATCTTATCCTATCTTATCCTACTAATATCATAAATGCGAAAGTTTATGAGGATGGAACTGAACCGATTGCATTTAAATTTGGTACGTAGATAGCTGGACATCTGGAATAACATATAGGTAACTTTTTATCCCGATATTTCTACGGGATACAGACTTATTCGAGTGAAATCACGGGGCGTAGCTAGTTTGACATAAAACAGGAAGCCAAAACTTTATATTGTGTGATCTATCAACGCACAGCCCAAACCACTGGACGGATCGGGCTGAAATTTAGCATGCAGATAGATGTTGCGTCGTAGGCATCCGCTAAGAAATTATTTTGAAAAATTCTACCCCCAAAGGTATAATATAGGGGATGAAAGTTTTCACCGTTAACTTTTATAAGGACCGCGCGGGCGAAGCTGCGGGCAACAGCTAGTCATGTATATGACGTAATAAAAAACCCGAATCCATAAAAAACGCCGCGTGTAAAACAAAAACAAGTTATTAAAACAAGTTTTGATCAAAGAACCGTCGTGTTTTTATGTATTAGATATTTATTTAATTGCCACTTATTCTGTATCAGAGATTTACTCAGATAATAATATTGTAAAACATGTATTTATTAACCATGAAGTATATATATAATGTTATCTGTGATTGCAGTTAAAAAACTAAAAAAAAAACGCTTTAATAATAGAACCAACTACATTGTCTCAATTGAAACAAAGTACGTAAGTAATTTATTGTATACTGGTGATGCTAAACAGGATAATAAGATAAACTCATGAAACTATTGTATTGTCACCGATCCGCGATAAGTGTATAATGTTTGAATTAAATCTGTAAGTTTAAAGTGGATGCAATCGTGTCAAGAAGAGTCTGTTAAACAAACATACAGATGAAGCCATAGGCAAAAGCCAAAGCAAATAAAAACGTGTTTAAAAATACTTTAGAAAGAAAAGAACTTATGTATTATATATAAGCAAGGTGAAGTAGTTATAACATATAATACTTATAGCCGAAATAATACTGTTTTAAAATCACCAAGAATATATTAAATACTGATATTATTAAGATGTAGAGCTTGTTTGAATGAATTTATCGTAAACTACCTCATTATTAAATCTCACCCAAATCTGTTAAATGGTTTAATCGTGACGACAAGATAGACAGACAGGAGATAGAAATATATTGCATTTATAATATTAGTAAGGATATTAGTGTTGGAAGAAAATTGTTTCTCTTTCTATAAATAAAATCATATTATTCGATCCAACTCAGTACAGGAACGATTCTGAGCCATTTTGTGACATCATAGACGATAAACAGTGCCACCAACTTTTATCCGAAATGAAGGTCGTATACAGAAGAATAAAAACTAGCTTTCGACAGTTAAAATTTAGAAACATAGCAATAAATCACGGAGCACTAGGAGTACCTATGTACTTTCAATGACAGTTACATATTTAGTTTAATTTGTCGCCGTTTCAAATATAAATTGGTGGGATTTAATTTTATTCTTGTGACGTCATTAAAAAAAATTAGTGGATTTTGACGATAAAGTACCCAATAATGGAAGAGAAAATGGTTATATGCAGAAATTAGCTTGCAAACGCCTGTAAAACATAAAAAATAATTTGTATTTTTATACGAACATACAGTTTCCTGTTAGATGGAACCTCAAGCCATATTAAAAGGTCAATGACGCAGTATAAATAGGAGGCAATCGAATTTATAATTTTAACAACGTATGAAGGCAAAAAAATTGAATTTTTAATGTTAAATTATTTGATTGTTTACAAAAAATTCAAAAAGGAAAAAATCTTCTTGATGTGAATTCAATAAAAACGTAATAATTCATAAACCTAACTAAACATTTATATTATTATTTAAACGTAAAATCTGATCGTCAGACTTTCCTTAAAAATTTTATGTCATGGTGGTTTCTTTTTTTAAACCTACAGAAAGGGCCGTGATGTATGTAACTATATATATTTTACCACCATCATCATCATCATCATCAGCTCATATACATGTTCCCACTGCAAAGTCACGGGCCACCTATCAGGGTTCAGGATAGGATCACCAGAATTAAATAATTTCCTTAAATTTCGTCTGCGTAGTTAATTCTGTAATTGGAACGTGTTTTTTGGGTCTTTTTCAAACTAGATGTATTATGAAACAATGTATTAATAATATAATTTAAATAAAATACGCACAAAAAGCAAGTATTGCTAACCGCATCTCTTGTAAATTGAATAATTTTAGTACAACGCCATCTAGTGTTCAACTAAGTAAATCTCAAACAAAAAATTTGACAGTTGATATATTATCAATTCTTATAATATTCTTAAATTATAACGGTTAAAAATATGTTTGTTATGTATTTGTTTGTTTGTTTCAACGATTTAACATTGAGACTCTTAAATTTATATTTATCCTGAATGAAAGGAACTCAAATGAACGATTAGCTAATGTAAATAAAATCCTATTATCAATTAAAAAAGTGAAGTTTGTATGACGTTGGTACATTGAAATCTGCTTAACTGCTTACGCTCATTTAATATTTTTTGATGTCCTTGATCAATTTTATCATAACAGGTATAAAAAATGCGCAGTCACAGGCAAAAACTAGTCGAGTAAAAATGATGACAATAAAACATTTACAAAAACTCAGCAAAATCGAATGGCACGGATTTTAGCGAAAATGTAGGCCATGCATATTTATTCTGTGCATTTCTCTTTAAATTCACTTTACTTAAAAGTACCTAATTGTTTATATGAATTTATTAACGGTGCTTTTTAATCTATTCACTTATCTAATTAAATATCATTATCAAAGATTCTTAGAACTATTTTTAGCCGAATGCACGAAGGAGTTTCTCAATTCGACAGATTTTTTGGCATTGTTACTTCAGAACTACCGACTTAGTGAACCGATTATGATGATTCTTTGCGCTGTGTAAATTTGGTGAAGTTTAGGTTTTTGCTAAAAAATATTTCTGTTGATTAGTGAAAATATCAGAAATCTTTAGTTTTGAATTATATACTACTAACTGCGCCCCGCGGTTTTACATGCGTAAGCCCGTAGCGGGATAAAAAGTAGCCTTTATGTTATTCCAGTTGTCCAGCTATCTACGTACCAAATTCATTGCAATCGGTTCAGTAGTTCTTGCGTGAAAGAGTAACAAACACACACACACACATCCTTATAAAATTAAGACAAAATAGAATGTTCCTATTAAATTGAATTACGATTAAAAAGGAATCCGCAGTAATGAAATAATATTAATAAATGCAATTCAAATAAAGATATAACTATAAAATATTCATTACAAGTAACCACATAATAATTAAATATCGATGATGTAAATTGCATTAATAAATGACAGTTTATTAACGTAACTGTATTAGCGTGAATATGTCATTTTGTTAAAAAAAAAAAAAGTCCGAAAATTTTTAAATGTCACACGTAAATTATTAAAAATTGCCATAATACACCACCCTAATTTTTATACATGAAATAATTTAAAAAATCCAATCGGAATTCACATATTCAAATTAATTTCCTTTAAAACATAATCTCACAGAAAACAGATTAAAAATAAAAAAGAATAAATACACAGAACACACAAATATACATACCATTATACACTCACACACACACACGTCACTAGAAATTCGAAACGTTCTTTTTTTAAAGTCTTATACACAACCGCTCTCGAAGACGGCAGGAGATAACTAAAATTGAAATAAATTTTAATAAAACTGGAGTATGGAAGCTGCGATAAATATATTTTTCTCGTGATCTTGAATTGTTTTTACGGAAATATATATTTTTGTATGTAATTATACGTAAAAACCTGTGGTGTTGCTTTTTAAAATGATTTCTCAATTTTTTTAAAGAAATTTCCTATTATATATACTTATTGAGTGTAAATATTCCTGCGCCATTGTTTTTAATGAAACTTCAAAATATCATGAGCAATTTTCATAATTTTATACAAAACGTTATTATCGAAATTAAGTTTTTATGGAATCCTTACTCTTATCTGGGTTATGTTATCTGTGCTATTATAAATGCGATATTAACTATGCCTGTCTGTTTCTTAAACAATCTTTTGATTGGATCCGATGAAAATTACTAAACTAACTTGAAAGGACATAAGGTTTTATCCCAGAAATCTCTGGAACGGGAACTATGCGAGCTTTCCTTGGACTACGCGGGCGAAACCGCGGGCGGAAACCTAGTCGAAAATTTAACGATTTCATAGCCTGTATATAACATAATTCAAAGAAAATCAATAAAGAAACATCTAACAAGCTCAGTCAGCCATTATTGCATTTCAACACGATTATGTTTGCAGATTTAAACAAATGTTATATCTCAAGTCTCATTTTAATGTGGGAGTCGAGCACGCTTCGGCACGAATTGGGCCAGCTCGCACCGGGGAAGTACCACACCCCCACAGAAAACCGGCGTGAAATAATAGCTTGCTATTTTGTTTCGTACGGTGAGTGGGGGAGCCGGAGGCCCATATCATTTTCTTTACCCTTCCCAGTCCTTTCCTTTATTCCATTCATCAATCCTTTCCTCATCCCTTCCCAATTAAAGTCGGCAATCCATTTGTAGAGGCGTAAGGTCTGCAATTGACCTTACGCCTCTCCAAATGTTCACGGGCGGTGGCAGCGCTTACCATCAGGCGTCCCACCAGCTCCATTGCCGACTGTGACATAAAAAAAAAAAAAATGTTTGTGACGTCACAAAATGGCGCAGAATGAATCCTATTCAGTTTCTATCCTATTCAATTCATGAAATTTCGATAAATGTTATAATATCTGAGCTAATCTAATTAACACATCTGCACTAATATATAAAATAATATGAAGAGAGGAAAAATTATGGTTTACCAATTTTGTATGTTGCTTATTAATCGACTTCATAAAAAGAGGCAAATATCATTTCTGATGTTTCATTTTTTTGACTTTGTTACCTTAAATCTATGGACTGAGTGAACCAATTTTGATGATTCTTTTCAATTACAATTAAAGGGCGACGGCCGTATCCGCGTTTAAATTGTCAGAACTAAACAAAACTTAAATAGTACCCCACGGGAATCACCAGCCCTCAAAACATCATCAAAATCTGTTCACTACTGAAGCAACAAACTCAACAAATTACAGTAGAATAGATAATTTCCTCATCTTTTGAAGTCGGTTAAAATCATATTTTGCAAAGCACAGGTTTTATTTTACTGCAACTTATAAAAATAAAATAAAAACACTTATACATGTCCCCGTCACACATACACATACACACACACACACACACACACACACACACACACACACACACACACTGTATGATGATGTTGATACACACACAGACACAGACACGTATAATAAGTGCAACAGTCGAGTCCGAAGGGAAATCCCAAACTGTCAACAAAGAAAGACTACCATTCAAGATACGACTTAGCAAGTTATAACCTTGAGATACCAGTCTGTGAACAATATAATTTTATGGTATAACATTTCATCGAATGGGACTGCATTTTTTAAGTTTTAAACCGGCTAAAAAAAGAGGTTTTATGCACTACTTTTTGTTAAATCATTAATTAATTATTTATAATTTCATAGAGCACTTACGTGTTTCTTTCTTAATTTAAATCTTCAAAATGGCGACGTTTTACCGCCAAATTTTATGTCATTTATTTGTTTTTATTTTCTATTGAATGTAGTATTAATTTAATTAAAATTAAACGTATAATAAACATATAAGGAATTAAATAAAATCTGTTGTGTTGTGTTTATTTTGGTTAGGTCGGTTTTCAACGGACATCCCAACAACGAATAAACATTGTGGACTTCGAAGGATCGTTGACAATACAATAATTTCACAGTTTTATCATTATCCTGATTAGATTCGCCGGGATTAAATAATTTCCATACGTGAACACTGCACAAGACACTTTCTATATTTACGTTTATTTAAAACTGGTTAAACATAGAATAAACTAGCAATCCGCCCCGGCTTCGCCCGTATTACATATATAGCCTATAGCCTTCTTCAATAAATGGGCTATCTAACACTGAAAGAATGAATGTATTTTCGAATCGGACCTGTAGTTTCTGAGATAAGTGCGTTCAAACAAACAAACTCTTCAGCTTTATAATATTAGTATAGATAACAACAATTAAAAGCAATCACTGACACAAACAGAAGGAATGTTAATTTATATAAATAACAGGATATATAAGACGTGTAGATACAGATGCAATTATAAACATCACAAATTGCAAAACGATAAGTTTTATTATAATTTAGAATCACATGAACGGATTAAATATATTATTATCACACTAATATTATAAATGTGAACTTTTTTTTGGATGTTTGTCCTTCAATCACGCCGAAACTACTTAACGGATTGAAAAAAATGAATTTAAAACAGAATTACGTTAAATTCAATTCATTAAATATGAATTAATTATGTTTGTAAATAAACATTTGGGTTCAATAAACTCGAATACAACAATAAAATAAAAAAAACGCTTTATTTTCTCACAATTAACATTAACAAACAAAAAAAATGACTACATTAATTAATCAAGATTCAGTTTATAAAAAAAATTACTTATAATTATAGAAATAACTAGTTGCGGCCCGCGGTTTCGTATCCCGTAAGTTCGTATCCCGTAGGAATATCGGGATAAAAAGCTGCCCACATGTTATTCCAGTTGTCCAGCTATCTACGTACCAAATATCATTGCAATCGGTTCAGTAGTTTTTGCGGGAAAGAGCAACAAACACACACACACATCCTTAAAAACTATCGCATTTATTATATTATTAGTATTTCAATGCTATAAAACGAATTTAAATGAAATGTTTATGGGATAGCGCAAGACACAAAAATGCCTACATTATAATGTATTTTCATATATGAAATAATAAAACGCCCAAATAAATATATTATTTAAATGCTATATGAGTGTAGAATTCAAACTATGACTTAGACTTTTCAACAAGATTCTCGTATGAGGAAGACAAAATGGCGGAAACGGTGAAGTCAATTAAAGAAATAACTAAATAATAACATGTTTTTAATTGTAGGATAAAAATTATAAAAGTTCACAAGCTTATCTCGCCTCGTTGCCTGCGTTTTTAATGAATTCTTAATCTAATAAACGTTAATACTAATAAAAAGATCGATGATTTATCTAATTATTCAGGTAAACATCCATTAAAATTAAATCCTACTAATATTATAAATGCGATAGTTTGTAAGGATGTGTGTGTGTTTGTTGCTCTTTCACGCAGAAACTACTGAACCGATTGCTATGAAATTTGGAACGTAGACAGCTGGACAACTGGAATACCATATAGGCAACTTTTTATCCCGATATTCCTATGGGATACGGACTTACGCGGGTGAAACCGCGAGGCGCAACTAGTCTTATATATAACAATGTTAGTTACCTTACTCCTCCGAAACGGGTGGACCGATTCAGATGAAATTTGTGTGCATACCGATGGTCTGAGAATCAGCCAACATCTATTTACTACAGCCAGCTTGTATATACAGCGAAGCCGGAGCGGACCTCTGGTTTATAATAAGACTAGCTGGACCCGGCAAACGATGATTCGCCATATAATTTTCCTTATTTATTGTTTTATTATCATTTAGGGCAATAAAAAACAGATGTTATGTCCTTTTTAGTCTTGAATCATACTAAGTTTAGTGGTTTAGATGAGAAAGAGACAAACAGATGGAGTTTAAAATCTATACTAGTATTATAAAGCTGAATCGTTTGTATATTTGTACGCACTAATCTCAAGAACTACATGTCCGATTTGAAAAATTCTTTCAGTGTTAAATAGCCCATTTATAGAGGACGGCTATAGGCTATATATGTACCAAGGGCGAAACTGGGGCGGAACACAAGTTGAAATATAAATGTAGTGGCATGTGATCTTTATAAATAAACTAGCTTTTCGCCCGCGGCTTCGCCCGCGTAGAATTCGCTTATATCGCGCGACATGGTAAGGAGTATTTTCTTCGCATTAAAAAGTATAGTTTGTTCTTTGCCACGTTTAGCTCCATCTTCATACCAAGTTTCATTAAAATCGGTTTGACAATAACGAACTTTTATATAAACTGTCATCCCCTCTTTCTACCCTTTCCACCCATTTTTCGCAATAAAAATTATCCTATGTCCTTTCTCAAGTTCAGTTCTATCTTCAAACCAAGTTTTATCAAAACTGGTTCAGTGGTTTAGTCGTGAAAAAATAAGCTAGTTTATTTATAAAGATCACATGCCACTACATTTACATTACAACTAGTGGTCCGGCCTGCTTTGCCCCTGGTATATAGCCTATAGCCTTCCTCAATAACGTAACATACAGACAGACAGAGAGGTCAGAGACAGTGACTTTCGCATTATATTATAAGTAGAGATAAAAAGAGATAAGACTCACATGTAAATTCTCCTGCAACTCCCTGCTCAACCTCCTCACGTTCTCCAGCTCCTGGATCTGCGCCTGGCTCGCCTTCCCGTACACGTCGACCGCCGGCCCCCCGTGCTGCTGTGAGAGCACCCACTGGCCTATCTTGTCCCTGGTCAGGTCCGTACGCTCGAGGGGAGACTGCTCCTCTGTGAAGTTCATCGCTCTGAAACGGAGATCAGATCTGAGTGATGTTAGATTCAAATTCAAATTCAAATTCAAATTCAAATCCAAATTCAAATTCAAATTCAAATTCAAATTCAAATTCAAATTCAAATCCAAATTCAAATTCAAATTCAAATTCAAATTCAAATTCAAATTCAAATTCAAATTCAAATTCAAATTCAAATTCAAATTCAAATTCAAAATGATTTATTGTGATTCACAGGTTTTTAGGAAGGTATTACATTATATAAAGTTCTACTGTGATCTGCCATGTGGCGTACAATTGTCAATTTTTACATAAATAATTAGTGAATAATCATATTTATACATATTTTTGTTTATGCCAAGCACAAAATAACAAAGGCAAGATGTGTAATTTTATTGCCCACATTCGAAACGAGCAATTCTTGTATGTATTATATATATATATATATATATATATCTTTATACTACTCCTCCGAAACGGCTTCACCGATTCCTCTGAAATTTGGTAAGCATATTGGGTAGGTCTGAGAATCGGCTAACATCTATTTTTTATCCCGATATTCCTACGGGATACGGACTTACGCAGGTGAAACCGCGGGGCGCAGCTAGTATATATATATATATAATTGGAATCTCGGAATCGGCTCCAACGATTTTCATGAAATTTAGTATATAGGGGGTTTCGGGGGCGATAAATCGATCTAGCTAGGAATCTTTTTTAGAAAATGTCATATTCGTGTTTTATCGACTTAAACCTTTTTTTTAACAAATAGGAGGCGTTTGAGTAGTCCCAATTTGTTATGGCGAATAATAATACTATAAATGCGAAAGTTTGTGAGGATGGATGCATATGTATGTGTGCGTCTGTTACTCTTTCACGCAAAAACTACTGAACCGATTGCAATGAAATTTGCTTCGTAGGTAGCTGGACAACTGAAATAACACATAGGCACTTTTTATACCGATATTCCTACGGGATACGGTTACGCAGCACGCTTACGCGGTTTCAACCGCGGGTCACAGCTAGTTTAATAGATATGTGTTATTGTATTTACTTCAGTCAGTTATTTATTTATGATTGGTCAAAATATTGGTTAAGTGTGTAGAATGTCATTTCAGTTAAATAATCAAACAGAGATTTCTTAAACGACGTCAGACTGATGATAGATGAATGTCGAACATACTTAACAACAATATTTAGTCTGAAATCTTAGATATGTATATTTTGTATATTTAGTGTTAATATCTTTTTGTTAATTGTAAATTTGTGGAAAAGTGAAGTCTCGTGTCCCCTAGTGGGGTATGGGGCAGATGATGTATCTGTTTCATTGATCGATTTTCTTTATGGACAAGTAGGTGATCAGCCTTCTGTGTCCTGCCAGACCGAGGCATTTTTGTGCGTCCCCACCGGAAATCGAACCCAGGACCCCTCGGTTCTACGCTCACGCATTAACCACTGGACCAAGGAGGCGGTCAAATTTGTGGAACATTTTTCTTAAATGGAGGCGGGCACCTGTGCCACAGCTAAACAAGCTTTTATGGGTGTCATCGTTCATTTTGGTTTAAGTACTAGTTAGAACTAAATTTAAATATCCCACGGAGTAAAAAAAGCAAAAAAACAGTTGAAAGTTCTTAGCATCAATAATACAGTCGAATTGAGAACTTTTTTTTAAAGTCGGTTGAAAAGAAAGCATAGTTATTCTTTTGTCAGAACGACCAATGGAGGCACCAGCTTTCAAATGAAAAAGGAATCATTGAAATCGGTTCACCACGTCAAGAGTTACAAGGTAACACACGTTTTACCCGGGTACTACGCGAGTGACGCCGCGGGTTACAGATATAAAACAAAGCATTAAAATATCAGCAGAAATTTTTAACCTAAATATATATATCTCAAAGGTAACTGACTCACATAGTGATCTATGAACGCACAGCCCAAACCACTGGACGGATCGGCCTGAAATTTGGCATGCGGATAGATGTTATGACGTAGGCATCCGCTATGAAAGGATTTAGATAAATTCTACCCCCAAGGGGATAAAATAGGGGATGAAAGTTTATATCATGAAAATTTATTAAGTCACCGCGGGCGAAGCCGCGGTTAACAGCTAGTGATAAAATAAATGCGCAAGAAATATCCAATTACACAATATTTAAGTTGCATTTACGAAAATAAATTAAAAAAACCATGAATTCACATCCTATCCTTTCATTTCTCTGCGCACGCGGAACCTCTACAGTAATTCGATAAAAACTACTTTAAATCTATATTAATATTATAAAGCTGAAGAGTTTGTTTGTTTGTTTGAACGCACTAATCACAAACTAGTAGACTGTATATGTACTACGAACGCGGCCGGGGCGGATAGCTTGTATCTGATACTTATCACGTAGCTAGCTAGGTTACCTAGATTTCTATATATATATATATATATATATATATATATATATATATATATATATATATATATATATATATATATATATATATAAACGTAAACGGCTGAACCGATTTCAAAAAATCTTTCACCATTAGAAAGCTGCTTACAATAACTAACATAGGCTATATATATACCACGGGTGAAACCGGGGCGAAGCGTTAGTTCTAATAATTCATTTATCCTACAGAGGGTGCGTGATAGTATTCATATATAAATACTAAGTTACGCTCCACCAACTTAAATAACTTAAGCAAGGTCAACGGAACGTGATATTACATATGTTTCGCAACTAGGAAGTAACTTAGTGACGTCATTTTTAAGTTATATCATAAATTTGTTGAGCCATTTGTTTTTAAAACAGGTTTATATATTGTTTTGTAAACGTGAACAAGAAATGGTCTGTACTGCTTGACCGATTTGGGTGTAATTTATTAATAGATAGATAGCGTTAACGCAAATTTATGTTGTATAAATAATATCTTTACATATTAAAATGATTAAAAATTAATATTTATTGTTAGAATCATTGAAATCGGTCCAGTAGTTCTTGAGATTTAGGCGTTCAAACAAACAAACTACAGCTTTATATCATCCTACTAATATTATAAGCCCGAACGTTGTAAGTACGGATGGATGTATGTTTGTTACTCTTTCACGCGAAAACAGCTCATCGTATCTGTATGAAATTTGGTACAGAGACAGATTATAGTCTGGATTAGCACATAGGCTGCTTTCCGGGTATCACGCGAGCGACGCCGCGGGCTACAGCTAGTACATATTTGTATAATTGCCTTAGTTATTACTACCCACTACATGGTATAAAGAAAAGATCGCTTCCGGCGTCTGTTTATACTTAGACCTCTAAAACTACACAACGAATTTTGATGGGGTTTTTTAATAGATAGAGTGATTCAAGAGGAAGGTTTAGATGTGTAATATCATCGTTTAAACTACTGCGATTTGAGGGGGAGCCGCGGGCAAAGCTTAGTAATACATCCTAGTAATATTATAAATGCGAAAATATGTAAGGATGTGTGTGTGTTTGTTGCTCTTTCACGCAAAATCTACTGTACAGATTGCAATGAAATTTGGTACGTAGAGAGCTGGACAACTGGAATAACATATAGGCAATTTTTATCCCGATATTCCTACGGGATACGGACTTACGCGGGTGAAACCGCGGGGCGCAGCTGGTAATGCTATAATCTTCTTATAGAAGTCTTCTTGTAGTCCATTATTTGTAAAAGAACCTCGCCTTATGAAGCGTAAGGTCGGCATAAAACAAATGGTTCTGTACCATATTAATTTATTTCCACCGCGAAAATGGGTTGTTCCTTTGTAACCCAATGTTACAATGGGAATATTGCAATAAAATGTAACCTAAGTTATTCATTACGTCAGCTATCTGCTAGTGAAAGTCCCATCAAAATCGGTCCAACCGTTCCAGAGATTAGCCGGATCGAACAGACAGACAGACAAAAATTGTAATGTTATTTTGATGCGAGTACAGTATGTATATTCATATAAATGTAGGAAAACACATTCATCACAATATAATAAAGACTCTCCAATTTTATTTATAAGTATAGACTAGTTTTTCTTTATTTAACAACAAGTAGTGATTAACAAAATTGATCCGACTTAACAATTGTTTGAAAGCGCATCCATATCAAAAACTGATCAACTGATTTTGATGAGACTTACATTGATCCCTAAGTTGGAGCAAACCCAACACAAATGAAAACAAATCAGATCATTGCGACTTGTAGTTTTCGAGTTATGCGTGGACAATCATTAATTAAAACAAACATTAAAAATATACATACATATTATCACGTGTTTACCAACAGATATAGGCCAGCATATCCAAATATTGCAATACTAACGACATCACATCGAACCTCCTTTTTGCAAAGTTAGTTAAAAATAATCGCAAATTTACGGAACCCCAAAAAGATGATATACACACACAAAACCGGTAAAATTAAAACGATAAAGCAAACCTCATTCGCAAGTCGATCTTGACTCGATTGGCTCGTTATGGTAATCGACCATTTCATGAACTAATCTTAAAACGTAGCCATATCGGCCTATGAGACCTTCCAAATGTTTTAGAGGTCAAATCGTTACGAAATTCACAAATAATAATTATGTCTAGACTATCATCAGACCATATTTAGGCCACTGCGGGACACAGGCTTGCTTTAACGGCTTACTCCCTTTAATCATCATCATCACTAGCCAATTGAAGGGACACAGGCTTCCCATAAGCGTTACAGCCATAATCCACCACATGGGCCAGGTGCAGGTTAGCAGATGTGCCGGACATGCCGGTTTTCCACGATGTTTTTTTTTCACCGTTTCGGATTGTCCTGACAGTATCGAGTATTCAATCGAATTCAACTCAATTAAACACTGAATTAACTGAATTAAACACTGAATTAACTCAATTAAACACTGAATTGACTCAATTAAACACTGAATTAACTCAATTAAACACTGAATTAACTCAATTAAACACTGAATTAACTCAATTAAACACTGAATTAATACTTTTGAAACTAAAACATCTCGATTCTTGATAGAATAATTCAACTTGGATAAGATTAGAGTTGAGTTCAAAATAGAAAACAAAGATAAATCAAAGTCCTAATCAAGTAGAAAAATAAATCAAGATGGTGTCACCATACATAGGGGCATAGGGACAGAAAAAGCGATCTTGTTTTATACTACGTAGTGACTAGCCGGCTTCGTCCGGATATCAGTCTTCCTGTTTTATCCCAAGGGCATAAAAAGTATCCTATCACCCAAGTCAGCTCATGCCCTGTCTGTATACCGAATTTCATCAAAATCCGTTCTGTTTCAGCGTGATTGACGGACAAACATCCAAACAAACTTTCACATTTATATCAGTGTGATCTTAATGCTAGTCTAATATCGATGCCATCATTTAAAACACGTGTAGTTTAGCTTCACCTGCATGTTTAGATTGTAGTTTGATTGAATCCGCTTCCAGAAACTTCTGGACCAATTTCAAAGAATCTTCCACCGCTGCTTGCTATCATGATATCATGATTTTGCAATATCTGGTGATCGGCGCAGGCAACAAAATCGTTTTTAGCAACTAATTAGCTACAAATTCATGTATGTTATTTTGCAATTTTGCCGGTTGCACTTTGCTAGCATGATTGAGCTGTATTTACGTGATCCCTGAATGCTATAAGCTATATACAACACGGGCAAAGTCGGGGCGGACCGCCAGTTAGCTATATAAAAGTCGTTACGAATATTTCTGTTATATGCCCAATGATATAATGAGAATATAATTAAAAATGTACGTTCAAATGTAACCTTGATAACTTCGTTCCGCACGGAATTTCCTGTTTATTTAAGAAATTGTTTATTTACGTAGATACCATAAGTAGGAATGGAATAACGTTTTATATTGACTAGTGTGTCCCGATTATATGAGGAGAATTTAATGATTTCGGATGACATGTAGACTTTTGGATCCTGGGAAATCAATATGAGAAATTATCACTACATAGTATAAAACAAAGTCGCTTTCTCTGTCCCTATGTCCCTATGTATGCTTAAATCTTTAAAACTTCGCAACGGATTTTTATGTTTTTTTTTTATAATAGATAAAGTGATTCAATAAGAAAGTTTATATGTAATAAAATCTATTAAACAACTCCGAATTACACGTGAGCGAAGGCGCGTTCAAAAGCTAGACCTACTAATATTATAAATGCGAAAGTTTGTAAGGATGTGTGTATTTGTTACTCTTTCACGCAAAAACTACTAAACCGATTGCAATAAAATTTGGTACGTAGACATCTGGACAACTGGAATAACATATAGGCAACTTTTTATCCCGATATTCGTACGCGATACGGACTAACGCGGGTGAAACCGCGGGGCGCAGCTAGTAATTGAAATAACTGTAATTAGATATAGATGCAATTCGCTGGCTAACCTCGTGTCTTTACCTTGTCCCGGCTTAATTATGATGGTCAAGAACACGTGGTTTATTAATATTTATTATTCATACAATATTAATAATGCGAAAATCTGTCCGTTACGCTCTCACGGGCAAATGTGGCGATGTTGATGGAATTTCGAGTGAGAGTAGCTGAAAACCCACATTCAAATTAAGGTCACTATTTTATTGATGTTCCCAGAACTGGAGAAATGTTTTTTCTTTGTTTTATCTATATATATAAAATTCTCGTGTCACAGTTTTCGTTGCCATACTCCTCCGAAACGGCTTGACCGATTTTTAATGAAATTTTTTGTGCTTATCCGGTATCTATGAGAATCGGCCAACATCTATTTTTCATACCCCTAACTGATAAGAGTAAGGCAGAACAGCGTTTGCCGGGTGCAGCTAGTTACTCAAAAATACGTGTGTTTTTTCGTTTATATGTATTTTTCCTGTCATTTGGCACCATTTTACAATCTGGTGCTGTACTTCCAATGTGTTCATTTATTATATAAAAGCTTAAAAATTTGAATAAGGAGATAGGAAGCCAGTAATATTGTCCAGCAAAACCGCAGGGCATAGCTAGTACACAACACTCAAGTTGTTATTCGTGTGATTTTTAAATAATAAATGTATTTTTCTAGCTTCGATATGTAAATCTGAGCGAAATAAATTAAGTACAAGGTTCAAATATGAATCGATAATGGACGCATGTTTCAAAGATATTTAACAAGAATTGATATTATGGATATAGTATTGCTATTTTGTTTCGTATGGTGAGTGTGGGAGACGACCCGTTTCCTTTTCCTCACCCTTCCCAGTCCGTTCCTTCTTTCCAACTGTCAATCCTCTCAATATGCCTTTCCCCTTAGAACGGGCAGAGCATTCGTAGGCGCTACTCAACTCTGTTCACGGGCGGTGATCGCTTACCATCAGCCGAACCACCAGCTCAGTTGCCCGCTATGACATAAAATAATATAGAAACAAAAAGCCCCAAAAGACTTCTTATAGAAGCACTTTCCGTCATAACACAGTTATAACATTTACCACCGGTTCGGAAGTCAGTTACAGAGAAGAGCCGGCGAGAAACTCTGTAGTTGCTTCTTTAAAATTATATCAATTTCACATTTTAATTAGCATACATACATTCAAATAACCTTACCCTCCTTTTGTTACAGTTGGATATAAACAAAAAACAAGTAATCCTCTTTGATTTCAATAAAATAAACAGTGCCCACAAATATTTCAATTCGCGATTTTTACGTCATTTATGAATAATTTACTATTAACAGTATATAACCTTCAGTGCAAAAAAACTGACATTGCATCAATGTTATATGTATCAAAAGGAAACCGTTATTTTGTATAATAACAATTTAACTGCGTATTGTGTATTTCATACAATAAGTAATGTTTAAGTTAGGCCACAAGAAACGCGATTGAACTTAACAAAAAGTTGAATAACTTGCAGCTTAATCGTGTGATGCCTGAATTAAAAATGCGCTAGGCCAGACTATAATCTATCACTGTGCTAAATTTCATTCCAATCAGCTTATTTCCTTCTCCTAGCCCTTCCCAGTCCATTCCTTCTTTCCAGTCATCAATCCTTTCCTTATCTCATATCCCTTAAAACCGGGCAGCGCATTCTGAGAGCTCTGAGCCTCTGCGAATGTTCATGGGCGGTGGTGATCGTTTACCATCAGGCAACCCAGCTCCATTGCCGACTAAGATATAAAAAAAACTCTTACAATTGAATCAATAGTACCTCGGCAGTATACCCTTGGAGTTCTTAATCTAAGTCTCGGTTACAGACTAAGAATCACTATAGTCATAGCTTGTCTGATTAAAATCGGTCGAGTAGTTTAGGAGTCCATTGCGGATACACAACGTGACACGTAATTAATTTATATAAAGATTATGATAACATCACGCGATACAAAGTAAAATGTAAATCATTTTCATTCTAAAACACTAAGCTCTGTAAATAAACATATACATAAATTAGCATAATTAAATTTGTTAAAATGAACGTCAATTCGTATGAGTTAATGAATAAACATTATAAAGACGTCATAGATAAATGAAAACATGTTATTTTTTAGTAGCGGTTCGATTCAACCCGTGGTATGTAACTATATATTGTCAATGTATACATGAATAATATGTGTAAAGTTGGAGTTTTTAACTGTGAAAGAATTTTCGAAATCGGTCCAGCAGTTTCTGTGTGAAAGTATTACGAACATACGGTGTGTATGTTTGTTATCACAAATATTTCCTCGTAATTATATTAGTTTAGATAATGATTTTATTCATTAAAAGTGTTAATTACTGTTTGCTTCAACACAACCCGTTTTGTACACCGGAAAGTAACTCTATCTGTCTGTCTATCTCTTCTTCACGGCCAAACCTCTAAAGTGATTTGGATGAAATTTGGTATAGAGATAGCTTGTCACGAGAAAGGATGGTTTTAACCAGACAGACTAGAAACTATGCGGGAAATATCCAGATTTCTTCCATCTTTCTATATTTTCGTTCACCACGCAGGCGAAGCCGAGCTAGGACAAAATTCAATCTAAATCCTGTCCTGCTAACTTATTTCCTACTATTTTTTGTAATAGTGGCCAACCGAGCTGGTTCGCCTGATGGTAAGCGATCAGCGCCCGTGAACAGAGCAGAGGTAGTGTCTCTGCGCATGCGTTGCCCGCTGTAAGGCGTAAGGGATAAGGAAAAGATTGATGACTGCAAAGAAGGAATAACGAAGGAATGCAAAGGGTAAGAAAAAGGAAACAGGCGTCCGGCTACTACTGCTCCCACCTACTAGTCCCACTAATATTAAAACGTGAAACTTTGAGAAAGGGACCACCTATAAACCATCTTTGTGCCTAATTTCACATAAATCGCATGAGCTGTTTTTGCTTCAGAGCGTTGCGAACATACATACATCCTCAAAACCTTTTTTTTATAGCAGAACGCTTCCGCTTAGCGTATCAAATCGCTAATTACCCGGCCCCACAGATCTACGTGATGTTTGAGCGACGTGTGTGGTGGCCTCAATTTAACCAAGTTTAATGGTGAAGTAAATATTCGCTCGCATTTTGTGCAGCTGTTTCTGATAAACATTTTCCGTTTGATCATTGTTAGCGTGATTATTTAATTGAGAAAAGATTTTGTATGTTTGTAATGGTAAGCTCGAAAATTGCTAAACGTCTTTCGAAAACTTTCATCAGTATAAAGCTATCATACTACATATATATTGAATTTCATCAATATTTATAATAAATACAAAAATTTATAGTATATAGAGAAATGATTTTTTATGTATCTAATACGATATTCAAAAACTGATAGACCAGTTTTGAATAAATCCTTTACTATTACATAAAAGTGGACTATTTTACAGTGTATGTTAATTACTGAGGATTTAAATTTCAAACAGTCCAGGACCTTTCATTGTATTCTGTCACCAGTTATATAGACCCTCTGATATATAACAGTATTTGGGTCATAGAGGTCAAGATATACTGGTTATAACTTGAACTTTGTTAAATCTCACTAAGTTATTCATGAATAATCTATACTAATATTATAAAGCTGAAGAGTTTGTTTGTTTGAACGCACTAATCTCAGGAACTACTGGTCCGATTTGAAAAGTTGTTTCAGTATTAGATAGCCCATTTAATGAAAAACACATATCTGTGAAATGTCAATTATCGTTTTATTTAAAAGTTTATGTAAATTTTAATAAAACTTTTGACATAAGAGGATTTAGAAATTAAATTCTTTTTAACGGATTTTAAACGCGATTTATTCATTATATTATTTACCCATATATATTATTAACTCATATAACATCTCAGTCTCTCTGTTACCACGCTCGCTGTAAAGCGTTCGAAACATCGTGTTAATATCGCGTTTAAAATCCGTTAAACAGTTTTTAATTTCTAAATGTATAATACTCGCGTAAAATCAAACACAAGAAAATACTATAAGAGGATTTTTTGAAATTGAAAGGATTTTGGAACAGCGTAGCTACGAAAACTCAAATTAAATAAATATACAGACTTCTTATATTTATATATACTAGCTGTGACCCGCGGTTGAAACCGCGTAAGTCCGTATCCCGTAGGAATATCGGTATAAAAAGTGCCTATGCGTTATTTCAGTTGTCCAGCTATCTACGAAGCAAAATAGTATTATTATTCACCAATAGATGTCAGGAAAAAAAACACGAATATGACATTTTCTAAAAAAAATTCCTAGCTAGATCAATTTATCGCCTCCGAAACCCCCTATATACTAAATTTCATGAAAATCGTTGGAGCCGATTCCGAGATTCCAATTATATATATATATATATATATATATATATATATATATATATATATATATATATATATATATATATATATATATATATATATATATATATATATATATATATATATATATATATATGTATACAAGAATTGCTCGTTTAAAGGTATAAGATAAGATAAGATATGACTCTGTTTTTTATATGAAAGCTGGTGCCACCCGTGACCTATTTAAATTTCTTCTAGTTCTGAAAATTACGTGACATGTTTTTTCGTATAACTTAATCATTAGTGTAAGTTAATTAATTACATTTGTTGGTTCTATTCCGAAAACAGACGAAGTCGGGGCGAGATATATATATTGATGGTTGAAGATATAGATGGTATACCTACCTAGTACTATTACGCTTTTTCACTACATAGTATAAAACAAAGTCGCTTTCTCTATCCCTATGTCCTCTTGTATGCTTAAATCTTTAAAACTACGCAACGGATTTTGATGAGGTGTTTTTAATAGATGGAGTAATTCAAAGGTTTACATGTATAATAGCATCTATATTAAATTACTCAGAATTAATACAGCTGGACAAAAGCTAGTAATATTATAGACATAAAAACTTGCAAAGAGTAACTCTTTCACACAAACGAGCTGATCGTATATCTATGAAATTAGGGAAAAAGATAGATTTTAGTCTGTATTAGCACATACTTTTGTCTCAATACAAAAGCCGAGGAAAACCGTGATCTATAAATAGTAAATCTTATATATAAAAATCGATTGCTGTTCTAGTCTCGCTAATACTCCCTCCCTAGACTATTCAGAATGCACTAATTATGGTATTGGTGCATTCTGAATAGTCCAGGGAAGGTTTATAAGGTAAGAACAATACGGAGGCGGGCGAAGCCGCGAGCGTGAAGCTAGTAACTAATAAATAATAATATATTATATGAAACTTACCTATTTTAATTACCACAGACGTCCAACAACGTATACAACAGAGGAGTGAAATAACACTGGCCTGAACTACACGTTCATAGCATCAAAATTTAAATGAATTAATTCATTAACATTTAAATAATAATCCTGCATTAATTAGGAACAATTTAATTGTGAATGCGGCGTTGTAGTGTCGTAATTTTGGCGGGAAATGAAAGGTTAAGTCTTTAGTAGGTTTTTTTTTATATTGGAGCGAGAAAAGGGGCTGGTTCAAATGTTGGCCTCTGCAAATGGGTTGTCCGCTTTAAGGCATAAAAAGAGTTGACGGGATTAGGAATGGATTGGGAACGGAGAGGAAAAGGATACGGAATAGGAGCATTCTCATGATCAGTGAGGGTGTGGTACCTTCGGTGCGAGCTGGTCCGATTCGTGTCGAAGCGATTACAATAAAAAATAACATAATAAAACCTTATAAATGAAGCCTTTTTAAGATTTAAGGTTATATTTAAGTCCACACCTAATTAATTAGTGACTTTAACCTATTTGTTATAATTTTTGTATGGAATGTATATATTTTTCATTAAACCTTCGTAAAGAAATCCAATAAGGAAAACCTCCAGTACCTTATAACGTTACACATATTTTTGAAATGCAATATCCTTACATGTGAAGGAGCTTTCATTAATTACCTCTGTGAGATATCCTACTCAGTCCTGGTAAAAAAATTCACAAACACCTCACGTTATAATGGATAAATAAACTACTACATACCATGAATAATTTTGATTTTTTATTGAACTAATAAATAATAAATAACTAAGCTATATATTAAATTATTTCTTTTATATGTACGCTGCCATTATCAAACTCAAACTCAAACTTAATTATTCAATTAGACTTCTTTTATCACTTTTGAATCGTCATAACGCAGTTATAGCATTTACCACCGGTTCGGAGGCAGTTACAGAGAAGAACCGGCAACAAACTCTGTTGTTGATCTTTTTAAATAATATCAATTTTACATTTTAATTCTACATAATGTAACATGTACATAAGAATGATGCCAATGAACTGACCTGTGGTTCTTTAACGACAACATTCCGTGGATTGTCATCTTCCATATATTTATTAATGCTATAGTAGGCTCTCTGAACCAACACATTTTTAATACAGTTTTTAAAATTAGTACCTACAGAATTGTGTCATGGGGTGAATGTGGTGTCCACCGAAAATCAGCGAAGTCCTTCAATGGGCTTAGACTCTCATTTACTGAATGGATCCCCTTTTTATATTAGGTTGATTTAGCTCAGTCTCTTTATTAAAAATTATTTTTATTTTTATTATTACCTTGTATAAATAAATGCATTTTCTTTATGAACTAGCTAGTATATTATTAACTAGCTTAAATTATATTATAAACTAGCTGCGCCCCGCGGTTACACCCACGTAAGTCCGTATCCCGTAGGAATATCGGGATAAAAGTTGCCTATATGTCATTCCAGCCATCCAGCTATCTACATACCAAATTTCATTGCAATCGGTTTAGTAGTTTTTGCGTGAAAGACAACAAACACACACACATCCTTACAAACTTTCGCTATTATAATATTAGTAGGATTAGCTTTACTATACATATAATTTTTCCTCTTGAATAACTATCTATTAAAACACCCCATCAAAATGCGTTGCGTAGTTTTAAAGCTTTAAGTGTACATAGGGACAGAGAAAGCGACTTTGTTTTATACTATGTAGTGATGAAAGAATGTTTGTTCGTTTGCCCTTCATTCACGTTCCAACGAAGCCATTTTATAATGTTTTCTCTGTGGATAGTTAAGAAGTCAGAGAATGACAAAGGTTAAATTTTACAGTGAAACATAATTCCCAGAATTCCCTTTGACTACGCGAGCGAAACCGCGGGCGGCTATAACTAAAAAACTTAGACTAACTTAAGTTCTAGATCTAATTACTTCCTAAATAGTTTCGAAACATGGAAATATTTACTAGCTTTGCCTCGCGATTTAACCATTGTCGTACACATCTTTTTATACAAAAGATAGTCGTGTTAGTTACAAAATATTATAAAAAAGGTGTGTGTGTGTGTTCACACACGATAGAAGTGAACTTCAGTAAATCGACAAAAGAATGAAATGAATATATATAAAATATAAATTAGTATGTATATTTCTGTCTCATTCTTTGCCGGTTTCATTCTACACATTTTTGTATTTGTGTCTCTTACCTGTCGTTTGTTCCGTTGCATCACATCAGGTTTGAAATCACAACGATTCTAAAGAAGTTTCACTTCAAAAGATTTTACTGAAATCTGGTACAGAGATAGCTTGTGACCCGAGAAAGAAGATATATATTTTATCCCGAAAATTGAAAGGGAATTATCGAGTTCAATTTTAGGCGAAGATGTTACAATAAATAAACAGTATATGTACATATAATGTGCTAATATATCTTCTATATATATAAAAATGTATCCTTGTTTCCCTTGGTCCTGCCATCACGCGAAAACTGCTGGACCGATTTCAAAAATTCTTTTACCATTGGAAATCTGCAATTCACTGAGTACCATATGCCATATATGTACGAGCGAAGTCGGGGCAGACAGCTAGTAACAAATAAGTACCTGGTATTTCCCAGTAAGCACACACTTGTGATTATTACATAACTGTTAAGCAGTTTCAAGTACTCTTAAGTTATACTTAAGTCGTATTCAAGTAAACGTCCCAAATCAAACAACTTATAGTAAATAATTATTTATCCTTATTTAAAGAGTTGAAAATCATTTATATACATTACCCGACTTCTAAAAAAGGTTTCTTTTTTGCGTTGAGACAGTTTTTTTGCGATTGTTGTTTTTAACCGATCTGCCAAAAAGGAGCTTATAAATTCGAAAGTATTCTTTCTTGACTTTTTTACTCGATTACTAAGTGGGTTTTCAGACGACTTACACTAAGTAGACCAAATTTAAATCGGACCACATGGCAGGCACCAGCTTTCAAATAAAAAATAATCATAAAAATCTGCCCATCCAGTTGTCATTATGTAGCAACACAAAAAAACACCGTCGACTGTTTAACCTCATTTTTAACGTCGGTGTATATAATTATTATTCATTAATGAAATAGTTTGAGCATGATCACATCCGCTGTCAATAAGACATAAGGCATCCACTGAAAATCAGTGTTGGTACGCTGGCAGGCCTAAAGCCATATATAGTTTAAATATCAAATAAGTGACCTTTATTGTTCTATTTACCTACGTGTATATGTAATAACGTATTTAAAATAAAATAACTGTATTTTCTTTCTTTTTTACTTATTAGATGTCTTTAAATATCGCTTGTTATCTAAATTAATTGGCGAATTAAATGCATTTGCTCCATATTCTACAGAGACACGAGATTCAGTTGTAATTCCTATTTTCCATGCAACGAAATTTGTTTTAAATTTATTCACTGATACATATTAATGATAACGGCCTTTGACTTCATAAATTATTTAAATACAATCATTATCCGACCGTGGATAAAATGTATGTGGTTAACAATACGATTGTTTGTCAAATGCCTCTATTTATATTGTCTGTTCGCCCTGGCTTCGCCCGTGGTTGCCCGTTGAAGCTTTATAATAGTGAAAGGATTTAAAATCGGTTCACGGTGGCGTGACCAAGGGAAGGCTTTTTCGCCCGTAGTACATATATATGTATTATAGACTATAGACTATAGATTATATAGTCTATAGCCTTCCTTAATAAATGGGCTATCTAACACTGAATTAATTTTTCAAATCGGACCAGTAGTTCCTGAGATTAGTGCGTTCAAACAAACAAACTCCTCAGCTTTATAATATTAGTATAGATATATAAATGGCTTTTGCTCGCGGCTTCACACGCGTAAATTGGGAGTAGTTTAATAGATGTTATTATACATATAAACATTCATCTTGAATCACTCTATCATAAGGCATCCACTGAAAATCAGTGTCAGTACGCTGAGTGGCGGGCCTAATTTAGGCACATATATATTTTAACTATATTTATTACGTTGTTATATTTACCTGTATGTGTCATAATAAACGTATTTTCTTTCTTTCTTTCTTTCTTCTATTAAGAAACCCACCAAAATCCGTTGCGTAGTTTTAAAGATTTAAGCATACATAGGGACATGGAAAGCGACTTTGTTTTATACTATGAATTTTTAATATTAATACATAGACGACAATTTTTTTTCGCGTTACAATATAAATACTTAAAGGTGGATAATACAACTTCATACGGCAAATAGCTAAAGGTGGCCTTATTGCTCGGTAGCGATCTCAACCAGACAACCATAACATGGAATCTTCCAGAACAATCCTCTTGGCCTACAAAATGGATTTGAGAATCATCATCAGCCCATATATGTTCCCACTGCTGGGACACAGGCCTGCTATGAGGGTTCAGGCCATAATCCAGCACGCTGGCCAAGTGCGGGTTGGCAGATGTCACATGTCGTCGAACAGGGTTGAATAAATAGTTTCCTTTCATACACTTTTTTCCAAATGATATCTAGTATTTTCTTGTGTTTGATTTTACGCGAGTATTATACATCTAGAAATTAAAAACTTTTTGAGTAGATCGCGTTTAAAATCCGTTAAAAACTTTTCAATTTCTAAACTAATTGATCGATTTAATAATACTTATAAAGTTATACCTTTATATCATCTCTATATATAATTCACATATTAGTAACCATACTCCTCCGAAACGGCTGGACCAATTTTCATGATATTTCTGTATATATCAGGTCTGAGAATTGGCCCACATCTTTTTTTCATATCCCGTAATGATATGAGTAAGGCAGAACAGCGTCTGCCGGGTCAGCTAGTCACACCTATATTAAAAATGTGAAAGTTTGTTTGTTTGGATGTTTGTCCGTCAATTACACTGAAACTACTGATCAGATTTTGGTGAAATCTGGTATACAGACAGGGGGTGAGCTGACGTAGGTGATACTATACTTTATCCCGATTAAATGCTTCCTTGAGATAAAGGACTCTTGATATCCGGGCGGAGCCGGGACGAGCGTCCAGTATCTTTATATTTGGGTTATAAATATGGAAGCTGGGACAATATATATATATATATATTATAGCTATATATATAGGATATTTTACCAATAAAACAATATCTTCTCTTCTTATTTTATTTAAAATGGCCACTGTTGTAAAAAATATATAAACAAAAATGTATTCACCGCGCAACATCTCATCATTTATCTTATATCTAATATCTACGGCTTCATGTGAAATATTTGTTAACTACCCTCAATGAAAAATATTCTCAGTATCTCAAAAATACCTTCAACATCTATTACGGACCATATCTTTACGACAAATCTTTGTACTTGTGTTACTTTACACGGTGATTTCTTGTCACAGTGATCGCTGACATCACGTTTAAAAATAACAGCGACATTTCACAGTGATTTCTAACTGTTATTTCTCAACAAAATTTCACATACAACCCGTACGCCGAATTTTACTCTATAAGTTTAAAAAAACCGAAACACCAACGAAAACCTTTTGGAAAATAAGTCATAGAGCAAAATTCGTTTATGTCATAATCATTTTTTTACATTTTTTCACAGCTTTGGTCTGTATGTAGCGTATATATTTAACTTTATCCCATAAAGAATGGATACACGGTCTATTTTCTTCTATAACTTATACTGTGTTTTAAAATTATCAAATTCCCATAATAAAAATTCTGAGAGATCAACCGTTCGTTTATTTACATCATCACAAACTGGAATATAAAAACCGTGTATCCGCAACAGAAATGAAAAAAAAAAACAAAATTCGAAAAAAAGAATTCCACGATCCCGCCATTCCTCTAGTCTATGGTAAGTATGATTTATTTGTATACGAAAAATAAAAGCTAGCGATAGTTCTAATATGTGCGTAAATTGTACTATTATATTATTACTATTAAATGTTTTAAAAAAATGCGAAATAATTCGGAAAATAATATAACAGCACCAGATAAATGTGTCGCCACCTAATTTCTTTTATGTATGTCTTTTTATGATCAATTTGCCGCCAAAATATTGAGTAACAGGCATGTTAATACAATCAATTCTATAAATTGAATGGTTAACAAACAAAAAAAAACTTGTTTCTTTTTTTTTCTCGTCTGCCAGTTCGGCTTTCATGCAAAACCTATTTTAATAAAACTCTTCTTTCTAAATTAGTTATAGGCAGCTATAATTTACCTTGAAGAGTTTATTTCTTGACATTTTTAAAGGGTAGAATAAAAAACAATCGAAACTAGATGGGCGCCATAAAATAATTGGATAAATAAAACAAAAAATCCGGTTTTTAATTAACGCAGCTAAACTTTGGCAAGAGTTTTTTATAAAAATTTAGATTTCACTTGTGACAACGTAAAAATTACTTAAAATCTATTATTTTTTTTTTACATTATATTACGATTTTCACGTAAATTCGATAAAATATCACCACCACTAGCTCCGCACTACACCTTCCGATTTACGAGCATCACTATCGGCACAGCACTATTCGATGTACACTCGAATAAACGACAAAAATAATCTAAAAATCTTTAAAATCACTACTTCTCTATTGAAAATTAGTTCACTAATAATGCTGTACCATAAATGATGTTACATTTAAACCTTAACATTATCAATAATGGTAACTATAATTAAACGATAAAATAATTCAAGAATAACAAACAAAAAAAAACATAAATATAATATATACTATATGCGAGTAAACGAAAATTTTTAATCTGCGCACGACATTCATCTTTCTGCATTGACACTGACACCTGTCAAATTCAAATTGCCGCCAATATTGCCCCGTTTTTTTTTTTGGCATAACAATAAATTGCGTTTGTTGAGTGATAAATGAATTACATTTGTTGAAGTGTAGATAAAACAAAACTCCATGGAATTAGCGTTGTGGTTATTTTTCAAGATTCCATCGTAATTTTAACACAAGTATTTAAAAAATTACTTTTTTTCACCACGATTTCGTTCGTATATATATAATTTCAAATTGATTTCGACCGAGATTTTTTTTTTTTTTGGCATCGCATTTCTATTGAATAATTCTCAACTTACGAAACAGCTAAACCGTTTTAACGTAACCATTAATTATCACTAAAACCATTATGAAAGCAAAATTTATCATTATGCCAATTATAATAATATATTTTCGAAAAAAATAAACAGTCTGTATACACGAAGTGAAAAGTCGTGCCATCCCGCTCTTACACACATCAGTCCAATATGTTTGAATGAAACAACAAATACATACACTTCTTTAAATGATAATAATTTTTTTTTTCAAATTTTTTTCCTAAAATACTTTCAATAGTTGCCAAAATAACTAATAACTAGTGACTAAAATAGCTACGTCTCACTCGCACATGGTGAAATTCATGTGTTAGAGCAAGATAGCACGATTCCTTTTTTATATACATATAACGAAAAAGAATATAATAATATAAAAAAAAGAAACTATATCCACGATTTTAAGTTAGGATCGCGGCCGATAAGGACTATTATATGGTTTTTGCATGTATGTTTCTATGAACAACTGAAATTATTAGGCCCACGATAAAAAAAAATCGTACTTTTTTTTTGAAAATCCCATCATTATCGACACATCCTTACCGGCCGCGGCCGAACACACAAATTGATCCCAAATATATTTACAATCTATCCAACGTATAGTATATATCACACAAAATAAAAACTACCATAGAGATTGTCATTGCGAGAGAAAATATAATATTGGTTATGCTATTACGGCGATTGATTTAGAAAAAAAACATACACCGATTTCTTTTTTTTTTTCGAAATTAAAAAAAAAATAATTACAGTCGCTTGCGTATTGCCATATTATAAAAAAAAATTGTCAAAAAAGCGTTTCTTTTGCTTTCAAATAAAAAAAAAAAATAAACGAGTGTTATAAATCTAAATCAATAACGATACGCTTTGAATATAATGTTTTAATATAATTGTATAGCGAAAAAACGTGATTCATTTAAAATAACCACAAAAACCATTTTATTTCCGGCGATTTTTTTTTCACGCGGTCTCTGTTCTACAATAGACGTATCTTATAAGCGATTCAGTTTGTAAGAGAAAGATTACGATAACTATCACGTTATATAAATCGATAAAAAAAAAAAAAAATCAACCGCCCTAATAATACTATAAATCTAATATATTTATAAACGGAATGACTCTCATTGAAGGATCCTTGTTAAATCCTGAAAAAAAAGGGAAAAAATTGTAAATAAAAAAAAACATACAGATTTCAGTCATATTGCTAGGATAAATTGTGTAAACCGTTCATTAAAATTAGCACTTTATTCCGTGCAAGTAAGGTTCAAAGTCTATGTGGCAGTGAGGTTTAGGCTGAATAGATTTTCAACCTTACTGTCCACGTAATATGGTGCTAATTTCAATGAATGCACCATACGATGCCGTTCGGACAGATTTTTTAATGCAAAATGAAGTCTATATTTCGACTATATATAGACCTTTACTTAATTTTAAACGGACATAAAGAAAATTGTATTTGAGTGTGACTGAGTTAGTTGACTAAAATATAAAACATAATATGAGTGGGAGATAAAAATGAGTATGATGGCTTCCGGAACCTTTTAAAAGAGTGAGTTGAGCGTAAGTTTGAGTTAGGTTAGCGCACTCAACTCGTATCTATGCGACAGTTGTGTTTTACCATAGCATTCTTTTCAGTTAGTTATAACTTTTAAATGAGAAAGTAATTTACGTAGGGTGTAGAGTTAGTTTCGACTTATTAAAACTTTACTTGAGTTAGTTTTATCTTTGAACCAAATAGTGTCCGTAACTTTTAAATGACTGAGTTGAGCATAATTTTCAGTTTGAGTTGGGTTAAAAATACACGATATTTGAATCGGACTTTTGAGTTAGTTAAATCTATTAAATGAATGAGTTGAGTTTGAGTTAGGTTTGAGTTAGGTTCGAGAGCACTCACCTCATATCTATGCAACGCGTGTGGCGCCGGATAGTGGTTGGCCTCACTGTAGAAAAAAGGCCTCTTCATTGTGTTCTGCCCTGAAAAATATCAAAAGTCGCATGATTTTCGATAAAGCGGTTCGATGTTTTACATGGCTCGTGAACACACAAACGGACGGAAATAAAGATAGACTTGGAATGAATTCTTTTGCCGTAGTAAAAAGGGAAAGCACTTGTGAAATTTTGAAAGAATAGAAAAAATTCGATCACGAGGCAGGATTCGAACCTGCGTATCTTGCCTAACCGTAGCAACGCCTAGCCTCTCGGCCACCCGTGATCCTGCCACAGTAATCGAATTTCTTCTACTCTTTCGGTTTCATGTGCCTAAGGGGCACCCCACGCCATCTATTGAGATGATTAAGAACCATCACAACCAATACGAAACATTATTTCAATGATTACAATATTGTATCGATGGAACGCGGCCTTTGTTAAATTTAATTTTTAGTTTTTCTATTCTTTCAAAATTTCACATTTATAAAGCATTTCAATGCTATAAAACTAAAAATTAAAGGGAAAGCACTTCTTTTGTGTCGAAGTTTTTTTTTCAACCGACTTCCAATAAGAAAGAGGTTGTCAATTCGACGTCAGACCGTTCGAGTGGGTGAACCGAATTTGATGATTCCTTTATTAGCTAATATTTAGCTTTAAATGGGACCACACGATTTGATCAAGCGTACAAGTATGTATCATAAATTTAATTTATTACTAGCTGTCCCGACTAATGTTCTGTTCTGCCCCACTCTAATGATTTAGGGGCACGTAAAATAGACGTCGGCTGATAGGATATGTCCAGCCGTTTCGAAGAGGTGTTGCAAATAATATTGTGACAGGAGAATTTTACATATACACTAGCCGCACGCCCCGGCTCCGCCCGGGTAGTCATTTACCGTTATTGAGTGCACGCTTCAGCACGAATTGGGCCAACTCGCACCGGAGAAGTACACCACACCACCACACCCCCACAGAAGACCGGTGTGAAATAGCATACTGCTGTGTTTCTTTCTGTGAGTGGGGGAGCCATGTCACTTTCCTTACCCTTCCCATTCCTTTCCTTTATTCCTCTAATCAATGCTTTCCTAATCCCTTTTCAATTTGAAGTCGGCAATCCATATATTTGTAGAGGCGTAAGGTCTGCAATGGACCTTATGCCTCTATAAATGTTCATGGGCGGTGGTAGCGCTTACCATCAG
>NW_024045131.1:4186882-4191163 GCF_012273895.1 Zerene cesonia | reverse complement strand
ATATTAATTCGAGTCGAATTTGTGTTTATTGATACACCGTTCATCACATAAGTTGCTAATAAATCGAATATCAGTATGGGAAATCGACTACTTGGCAAAAGTCAAAGCGGCCCCGATTCAAGTGGAAGCTCTAGACGATTAAGTGAAGTCCCGTGTCTCCTCGTGGGGTATGGGGCAGATGATGTACATCTGTTTCACTGATCATTTTTTTTACGGGATAGTAGGCGATCAGCCTCATCATTCTGTGTCCTGCCAGACCGAGACATTTTTTTTGTGCGTCCCCACAGGGAATTGAACCCAGTCCCCCTTTGGTTCTACGCTCACGCGTTAACCACTGTAACAAGGAGGCGGTCTAGATGATTGATAGATGTTATTATAAATATAATCCATCCTATTGATCACTCTATCAATTAAAAAAAAAAAAACATCAAAATCTGCTCAGTAATTTTAAAGATCTAAACATACAGATGCACACGCAGACAAACGGATAGCGACTTTGCCTCACACTATGTAGTGGTGAAAACTTACCGTTAACATTATTTTGTTCGTCCGTCGCGAAATACGGACTGTTCTGCGGATGCATTATTTCATGACCTGAAAATATAATAATTTAAGTATGAGTTCAGATTTCATATAAATGATTTATTTAATATAAACAAGTCATCCATCCTATTTACGGCCTCGCCAACCGTTGCTTAACCTCGTTTTTTATTAACCGTCGTTATAGTGTTAACAGAAATGCATCACCTCTGAATATTTCAACTGCCTAACAATCATGGTTCAGCCTGGTAACAGACGGACAGACACACGGACAGACAGACAAACGGACAGCAAGGTCTCAGTGAAGTCATACACTTTGGGCACGGAATATAGACTGAGAAATATACTCAAAATTTATAAAAAAAAAAGAAAAGCTCATTCACCATTATTATTTGTAGTCTCTGGTTCCTGTTTCACAGTCTGCGACATGTCCTCGACCAGCCTCTGTTGCTCCATGAGCCGCCGCTGCTCGTCGAACATCGTTTGACCTGCAACAGTGTCATCCAAATTAGTACAGCCGTTTGGAAGGTGGAGGGGAATTTTTAAAGATAAAAATCCCCCCCCCCCCACTTTTCAAAGGGAAATAAAAAAACTGGCTTAACGGAGGAAACAATTACAAAAAAAATAAAACACAACAATCGAATTGATAACTTCCTCATTGTTTCGAAGTCGGTCGACTACTCACCGACTCGCTCCTTACTCCGCTCGAAGACAAACTTCTCATCGTCGTTCGCGAACTCGATCTCTTGCTTTATGTGATTCTCGTCGAAGAAATTCTGATTCTCGTTCGCTCTATGCTGCTCCTGCAGCAGCTGCAGATTCTGCTGCTGATTCCGCAGCATTTCCACGCTGTCCTGATAATAGTAATCGTATTCCACCTTCTGGTACTCCATCCCCTTCATCTCCATATCCTTTTCCATGCCATCCTTGTCCAGATCGAGCGTTTTCTCGTATTCCACATCCCCGGTCTTTGGATACTCTGTGCTCTTATCGTAGCATTTGTATTCCATCTTCTCCGGCTTCTGGTACTCCATAGTCTTCTGGTAGTCCATCTTGTCGCATTTCTGGTACTCCATGCTCTTCTGGTAGTCCACACTCTTCTGATACTCCATCTTCTCGAAGTTCTTCCGCTCCAGCGCGTACTTCTCCGCCTCTTTGTTGTATTCCTCGTTCGTTTGCGGCATGAAATCTTTGCTGCCCTTCATGTATTCGCTCGGGTAGACCTCGAATTTGTCCGTGTCGAAACTGATGGGGTTCTCGTCGTCCGTGATGGGGTCTGTTTGCATGATCGCGTCCTGTTTCTTCGGTTTTTCATCAGCGATCGGCGGTATGTTCTGTTGTATTGCGTTGAGGCCTTGCAGGCGGTAGGCCAGCTGAAATTGTACATTCGATTTTGATTTCACAAGAATTATATATAAAAGAAGCTATTTCAATAGCTGGGATTAACTTAGAACCTAGTACAGGACATAAATAAGTTTTAGGTATAACTTACTACTAGTATTAGTGTCAATAGTTTATTTTTATAACCCAGATCAACCCAGTATACACCTAGACAAGTGGAAGCTTCAATTTTAAATAAAAAAAAATGGTTGCCTGTAAAGTCGGTTTTACGGGCGAAGATTTTACGTGACAACGTCTTTTTCTCGGTAGAATATTTATTTATATGAATATTACGCCAAGAACACTCGAGAAAGACAGAGACAGAGACACAAGCACGCGCCGATTCAATGCGCCTAATTCTCTAGTGCTGCGCGCGCGGCGGACCGATCATAGTTCGGTGACTCATCGTAACGTTACCGGGCGTTACACTTTTTCATGAGTGACTCCGAGCCGCAACCTAATTTAAGACGTTGTCACGTCAAAACATGTTGTTTTGATACTTGTAACAAAAAAAAAAAAATTATATCACAGTTTTATTTTTTTCATAAAACATCGATGAAAATTTATTAAATTATGGTTTTTTTTAAACATTTTGCAATCACAGAAAAAGATTATTAGGATACTAGCTGCGCTCCACGGTTTCACCTGCGTAAGTTTGTACCCCGTAAGAATAGCGGAATAAAAAGTTGCCTATATGATATTTCAGTTATCCAGCTATCTACGTACCAATTTCATTGCAATCGGTTCAGTAGTTTTTTCGTGAAAAAGTAACAAACATACACGATGTGTGTGACTTACAAACTTTTGCATTTATAATATAAGTAGGAAGTAGAATTAGTATATTAAAAAGTATTTGTTTAGTAGGATAGGATAGGATATTTCGCATGACGACATTTACAATTACCCTGATTGATCCTATATACTCACGATGGAATTCTGCGATTCGACGATGCCTTGCTTGTCGGGCGAACACGCGAGCGGCGTCTGTGTGTGGATCATTGAAGACCACCTCTCTTTTTCACTGAAATTGTTTAAAAAAGTATATAATATAAATGTATAATATAGGTTCCCACTTCTGAGCTAGCTACTGTATTAAGATAAAGTTCAATGGCCTTTCACACAAAATCTGGTGTTCCCCAAGGCTCCAACTTGGGACCTTTGCTATTTCTTATATTTATCAATGCCTTTCACATATTATATGATATAATAGGAGTGCTTGTCTTATACAAACGTGTGTGACGTGTGGTGTGTGATGTCAAGTGTGTTGCTTGTGGGGTCTGTCACCACGCGTTGACGAGTTGATCAATCACTCACCATACACTGTCATCCTTCTTCGCCTCCTTGTATTTGACCGTGCGGCTCTTTCTTATCACCATGACTGTGCCATCTGGGTTCAACTTTGGCAGGTTCTGGCTCGGCACCGCGTCCTTGCTTAACGTCTTCCATTGGCCTGTAAAGCGAACGTGATCTATATTAAAATACACTACATATAAATAAATACTAGCTGTGACCCGCGGTTGAAACCGCGTAAGTCCGTATCCCGTAGGAATATCGGTATAAAAAGTGCCTATGTGTTATTTTAGTTGTCCAGCTATCTACGAAGCAAAATAGTATTATTATTCACCAATAGATGTCAGGAAAAAAAAAAACACGAATATGACATTTTCTAAAAAAAAATCCTAGCTAGATCGATTTATCGCCGCCGAAACCCCCTATATACTAAATTTCATGAAAATCGTTGGAGCCAATTCCGAGATTCCAATTATATATATATATACAAGAATTGCTCGTTTAAAGGTATAAGATATAAATCCATATAAATTATCTACACACTTTTATAATTGCATAAGAAGCACGGGCAATATGCTTAGTTTTTCGGGTATGTTTAGGATAGAAATTTAAAAAAAATTATTATTTACAACAACAAAAAAAAAAATGTTTGTTGCATGAGGAATGCGTTTCGCGCGAGCGCATTTTCACAATTTTGTAAAATGACAATATTATAGACCATGCAAAAATGCCCAGGTGGGCTTTGTTTTTTCTACTTCTCTTAAAAACACACTCTTCTCCGTTCGCAGCTTGTATATGTTTCGTTTTTTTTTTTAAGTTTGTTTGTTTAAACGCATTTATCAAAACAATGTGGATTACAAGAGTATATAGCCTAGCCTAGAGTATATACCCAGCCTGTGCAGGGACGAGCGGCTAGTAATAAATAAAAGAATAGGCAAAAAAAGTGAAAAAAAAAAGTAATACAAAAGAATCAGATCAATTCAAGGTTTTTATTTATGAAGGCTTCTTTAAGAGTTCATGTCCATTACATAACAAAAATTACTATTAAGAATTACTATTACAGACGTGATC
>NW_024045131.1:4074932-4186842 GCF_012273895.1 Zerene cesonia | reverse complement strand
TAAAAGGGTCACAAGTCCATCATAAATCTACTTCGTAGAAGCACTTGTGTGCACGAGTGAAATAATTATCAATAAGTAAATAACTATCCAATAAAAAAATTTCCAATAAAAAAACACCTCAAAATAGAAAAAAAAAATGCATGTAAACATGATTCGTACAAAAAACAATGAAATTATCTTATCTAGGCAACGGGTACATTTCAAATATAAATAAGAATTATCAGTTCTATTGAAATGATGCAAATCACTTATCAGATACTGCTGCCCGGTGATAAATAAGAAAAATGTCACAATATCAGACATCTTATAATATGCAATTGATTTTTTATCAAATGCAGGTCAGTTTTTTTTATTATTATATTGCATACAGAAAACGCCTTAAAGGAACTAGCTAGAATGACGCACGCACACATATATAAATACAATCAACCAATCACGGGTTACGGCTGGCTCTGTTGGTACACATGGCCGCACGCACACATGCACATAACGCGCGTACGGATTAGGACTACTACAACTAAAAAAAGAATTCACTATTAAACTAATATGTTACTTGAAGTATATTTTTGCAAATAATCAGATTGATTGTTCAGTGGGGTTTGCATGAAAAAATAAGAAACATCCATACATAAATCCATCCATACCGACAAACTTTCGTGTTTATAATATTATTAGGATTTTTTTAATTTACTAGCTGACCCAGCAAACACTTTTCTGCCTTACTATTATCATTTAAGGGTATGAAAAATAGATGCCTACTTCACCTGGCCTATTTTCATAGGAATTGGTCTAGCCGTTTCAGAGGAGTATGGTAACAAACGTTGTCACACAAGAATTTTTATATATAAAGAGACTAGCTAGCATTTAGCTCATATGGTTAACGGAAACTCTCATGGGAATGGCAATTCACTGGAAAAAAGTAGTCCATGTCACTTGTTCTCCTTGTAATAAATAATAGGTGAGGATGTGAAGCATTTTAGAGTTTTATTGCCATATAGTATGGTAAATTGTGATAGTTGATTCCATTCATCTCCTCCAATTTAAACACACAAACAATTTCTCAGTGGTTCATTTCTCTGTACATGACTCATAAAATATATATTTCTTGTATGTTACTATATGATGTGAAATAAAATTATGTTAGATAAGGCGAAGCCCCTAAACATTTCAGATATCTAATAATACATAACATTTAAATAATAGACAAGTTTAAGGGACACATTCATTACATTTACAACTAGACCAAATGGAATAATTAATTATATTTTCACCTGCCTCAGTACTAAGTTTGTTTTATTTTTATGCAAAAATAAAATAAAACAATCAGTATATAGATGCATAAAATATACATTTTTTATTATTTTGCTTATCTATAATAATAATATAAAGCTAAAGAATTTGTTTGTTTAAATAAAGTAATATTAGAAAGTACTGGACCAATTTCAAATAACTTTCACCATAAGATATATGTATGTGATCCCAAAGGGCCATAAATATATTAAACTAGCTGTAACTCACAGCATCAGTTGTGCAGTACCCTGGTAAAAAGTAGTCTATGTGATAATCCAGACTACAATCAATCTCTGTTCCAAATTTCATTCATATCCTATAAGCTGTTTTTGTGTGAAAGTGTAACAAACATCCATATATCCTGCATGGATACGTAACAACTTTTGTATTTATAATATTAGTAGAATAAGACACTAATCCTCAGTGCAACGTCACATAAATCTCACTTATCTTATCAATCCATCATTATTTAACTTAAATTTCTTATAAGACATTCGAGATAGTTTGCATTATTAGTTGTGTTATTTGTTTGTTTGTTGTAATATCGCACCTAAACCGCTCAAATTGTATTTTGTTAAAAAGTTTTAAGAACATAAGTAGCTACCTAAAAACACCCACTGCAATTAATAATACAAATGATAAAGTTGTATATTTAGAATAATTAATTGCGGCAGAATAGCTTTAATAGCTCTAAGTTATTCCATTTACATTTACTTAAACAAAATACAATGGCTATATGTGGTTTTCATCAACTTTTCCTGTCCAGTCACTCAGATGGGAAATCCCCTGGCAAAATTATCACATATTGCACATGCAACATTATTATATTTATATCTAGAATATATTTTGATACAAATATCACACAATTCATCAAATATAACAAGTGAATTCGTTTTCGTGTGATCACATATATATTCCAATTGGAATCTATTACATGTTTAGACGGAAAAAATAAGCGAAGACTAATAAAAGTCAAACGAACGACGACGAAATAAAGGGCGAATTTTTTTATATTAAACTTATGCAAAGCGTCGATTCAATGTCAAACATTTAGTTGCACAAAAAATGCGATTGCACATGACTCACGCTTCCTGTGCAAGTGAAAACTTAATAAAAAAACATTAAAATAAACCAACCAGACGAGGGAAAACCCAAATACCTTTATTCTTACCCATTGCCGTGACGTTATAATCTGCCTGTGTGAAATGTAGACTGCATACTTTCGAGTATTTTGTATAGGGCTTTCCACGCTTTAATATTATATTCCACTTGTCTGCCATTGTTGTGTCGCGGGGGAAACGGTGGAATTTCACGTTCTTCGTTTTGCCGGCGAGCGATGTACATTGTGGTACTGTACAATAATAACCCATGTCCAAACACCTTTGTTTTGATTAGCACAACCTTGCAAATAAACCTTTTCCGAACGTTGTCATATAATAAACACAAGGACTCGGTGTCCGGCGCGCCGTCAAAACTTATAATTTGTGGCAAAAGTTTTCACGTTTATTAAAATCGGAATCATCACACTGCAGCCTTGAAATATTTGACATGTATTCACCTTTTTTCCCTTCCCCACTTTTTCAGATTAATGGCTGACTTTTTTCATAGATTACAGAATCAAAATTTTCACAGATTCAATATCATATCATCATATCAGATATCATGTCATTCCATTGTCATTTTCATAGCTGATATCAAATCGTTCAGTATAGGAGGAAAACGCCATTAGATAATAGACATTGGATACCTAGCTGAAATAGAAACAAATGTTTTTAAACATCCTCATCAACTTTTTATGCATTTTTTTTATTTTATTTATTTCAACTCATTTCTGTAAAATATGAATACCATTTTTGTTTTGTATATAAAAACTGGCAACTCTTATAATTTTTATAATCTATGTAGGTAAATAAAAGCGGTTTGTTTTTTTTATCAATCATGGCGGCAGTTTATTTGTGTTTACACGAAACTTTATTTATTTTCATTATGAATACCGTAATATTAGAGTAAAATTTTTCAAAAATAAAATCTAGATATGTTATCCTATGAGTTGCGAAGCTTAAGGAGATAGCAAAATGCCTTATTATTGCACAGTGCCGCGCTGTACGTCAATGGCAGGGAAGGCCAAAAATGTATCTTTTCACCAGTTTCCTAGGGACGAGGGATTAGCAAAATTATGGAATGAAGTGCTCAAAAGAGGAAAGCCGTACACAAAATACTCAAAAGTATGTAGCCTACATTTCAAGCCGGATGATTACACTATAACAAGTGGTCAGAAAAACAAAGGTAAATAAACACACGCACGTTGTATTTTTATTACGTTTTATGAGTTATTTAGCTGTGAAATGGCCGTACATTATATTAATTGAGATCAAAGAAAGATCGCAAAAACATTTTCAAATAATTACATTCTGTTGCAGCAATACTAAACTATTACAGCTTATTAACGAAGAATAGTGCTTATATATCATATGTTTGAAAATTTTTTAACGATCAACACAACACAGGAGATTGGATTTTGAACCAGATTAGCTAGGTGTACTTTAGGCCCTTCATTTACTCTGCAATAAAACCATAACAGAACAAATGCTTTTAAATTTATATCATTGATCTAAACAAATGTTAAAAGGAAACATTTGTTTTTGATGTATGTTTTTTAAATTAGTGACACAAAAATTACTAAGCCAATGACATATCCTAATATGACATAAACTATATAATATGCACTGTGGTGAAGTCGGACTGGTCTGCCACATTAAAATATATATAACTGAAAGGTAACTGACTTGACATAGTGATCTATCAGCACACAGCCTAAATCACTGTAAGGATTGGGCTGAAATTTTCATGCTGATAGATGTAATGACGTAGGCATCCTCTAATAGAGGATTTTGATAAATTCTACAGAAGACTTATGTGAAAGAGTAGCATGCTACTGTGTTTTGTACTGACAAAGCGAGAGCATGAGGCCTGTTTCCTTTTCCTCACCCTTCCTCGTCCATTCATTCTTTCCAGCTCTCCACAGTCACTCCTCTCCCTATCCCTATCCCTTTCCTCTTAAAAACGGGCAGTGCATTCGCACAGGCAGTACCTCTGCAATTGTTTATGGGTGGTGGTGATTGCTTACCATCATGCGAACCACCAGCTCAGATGCCCTCTATGACATGAAAAAAGAAGTACGATTTTTTTCTAATTCTATAAATTTTTCATTCACTATTCGCGGCAGGTCAATGGAGGACGCTCAGAAAGGATGCAGTGCCATCGCAGAATTTACCATCGGAGTCCCCGGGGGAAGAGTGGCAGCGGCGGAACTCCGCAACCTGGCCTGCGTCGTTGAATGTTGATACCAGTGTGAGTATAGTGGCTGCGTCAAGAATGTGTTGTGGTTCTGTAAACTTAGGTGTTAAATGTGGATCTTATGGTTATGTACTGTATTGTACTGTAATGTACTGTACTGTACATAGTATAAAGAAAAGTCGCCTCCCGCATCTGTGTATATGTCACCGTTAGATTGTAAAGATCGTTAGATTACAATCTATCTAGCGAGATTGTAAACTATCGATAGATTGTGAATCGTATCATTATGATTGCAATTTGACTAATTATTCTTCGCTATATTGTAATCTACCGAAGTGAAACCGTTAAATTACAATCTGTCCCGCGTCAAATTGTCAACTGTCTTCAAGTTCTTCCTGATTGATCGATCTCATTGTAAGAGCGACCAATCACGACCAACCGTTCTATGTCCCCGTAGAGTTAGAAATGAAATAGATAACCTAACCTAACCTAACCTAACCTAATCATATTTTTTACGTCTTGATTTGATGGTTCCATCCTTGGCTTTGCGGATATCTTGGTCTTCCATTAACTACTTTACAAGCAGGCTGCATTTTATTCGAAAGATATAAGTTATTTTCAAGACAAAATCAATTTATAATCACGAAAACATAGTTGTTTACATGCGACAACCAACGAAATAACAAACAAATATGGCGTGTGGCCGGGGTAGCGGCTAGCTGCGCCCAGCGATTTTACCCGCGTAAGTCTGTATCCCGTAGGAAAATCGGGATAAAAATTTGCCTATGTGTCACTCCAGTTGCTACGTACCTAATTTCATTGCAATCGGTTCAGAAGTTTTTGCGTAAAAGAGTAATAAACATACACATACACATCACAAATTTTCGCATTTATAATATTAGTAGGATTATCCCAAGGAAGCATTTGATTGGGATAAAAAATATCCTATAACCCAAGTCAGCTCATACATACATTTCATAACAATCCGTTCAGTAGTTATTGACAGACAAACATCCAAACAATCAAAACTTTCACATTCATAATATAAGCGTGATCAATGTGATCAATTAACATTCGCAGATGCACCACCAGATGGCGCAGGCTATCTACGTGCAGACCATGCTGGCGATGCAGGCCGCCGGCATCACGGAAACTGAGATGAACTCGGTGAATTTGGGTGAGTTATGTATCATCTCATTTTTAACTAAGATGAATGGTTTATTGTTATGTATAAATGGGGGGATAAGTAATTCTTTGACCTCCTCCTCGGTACACTGGTGGTTAATGCGTGAGCGTAGAACCGAGCGGTCCTGGGTTCGATTCCCACATAGTGGGGGACGCACAAAGAAGAAATGTCTCATCACATATTCAATAGCCGTAAGATCACGAAACAGTGGTAGAGACGTAGTGGCTCGGCGGTTAGGGCCGCGGACTTAGAAGCGGTCAGACTTAGAGAAAAGATAGAATCTGCCATCCCAGCTGTGGGAATATAGATGGGCTTAAATTGTGTCACTAGACACTGGCCTATATCCTATCCTACTATCCTACTAATGTTATAAATGCGAAAGTTTGTAAGGATGTGTGTGTGTTTGTTGCTCTTTTATGCAAAAACATTTGGTACGTAGATAGCTGGACAACTGGAATAACATATAGGCAACTTTTTATCTCGATTTTCCTACGGGATACGGACTTACGCGGGTGAACCGCGGGGCGCAGCTAGTGTCCCATAGTTTATTGTGATGCAGAATTGTTCGTAATATCGTATTGAAAATGTTTATTTACAAGTACTTTTTGCAATAAATTCCATGAAAAGTATTTATTTTCTTAGCCTCATTGAAGTTTTGTTGAAACTGATCACATCTTCATTTAAATATAAATATAAATTACGTGTCACGTTGTTCATCCGCGATGCACTCCTAAACTACTCGACCGATTTTAATCAAATTCGCACACCGTGTTCAGTTTGATCCAACTTAAAAGATGGGATAGTTTATATTATTCTAATCACGATAAATAGCTATCCGGGCGGAGCCGGGGCGTACAGCTAGTATATTATATTTCTCAGAAGCGACAAATGTAGTTATGAAAATTACAACCGTATATGCTTATTAGAGAGAATTATTTCAAACATTATGACACATATTCATTGCCATACAAAATACATAGACCAATTCTCATACAATCTATATACTATATACTAATATTATAAAGCTGAAGAGGTTGTTTATTTGAACGCATTAATCTCAGAAATCACTGGTCCGATTTGAAAAATTCTTTCAGTGTTAGATAGCCCATTTATTGAGGAAGGCTATAGGCTATATATGTACCAAGGGCGAAGCCGGGGCGGACCGATAGGTTTTTATATAATGCAAAAATAAACACAATATCACCAGTATAATAATCTATTAATCTATTAAATCAATTACTTATTCCAGATCAACCCTCGCCGTCCCAAAACGACGCTAGCCACGATGACACCGACTCCAACCCATCCGTGCAAGCTGAAAACGAACAAACAGACAAAAGGATTGTACCCGAGAAAGTCACCTACAGATGCCGCGAATGCTCCAAGTGTTTCAAGGACCCTGATGTACTACTATTGCATCAGAGGACACACGCGAGATCCGAAATTACACCTGGCAACACTGAAATGCTGAAAGCCAATCCGATACTGGCGAACTTGCTCAGAAACGACACGGAGAGTGTAAACAGAAATGTTGTTAGCATCGAGAATCAGATTATGTCCGCGCTCACTGAGAACATGGCGAATTATCTGCGCAATCTGTCGTCCATCATGGCGGCTGGCAACACCGAATACGCCATAGACAAAAGCGCGGGAAATTCAAATGGCTGTCGACTTGAAACGACCGACCGCCACGGTGGTGGAGAGAATGATATAAACGAAACCATAGACTACAAAGAGAATATAAATTCCATGGATTTTAACATTGACAATGGCGCGGGAAATGAGTGCGCCGATGAGAGAAATAGTGATGTTGTTTATGGTACGGGAAAAAATATCGATTTTGCCACAGATGATATATCTCAAGCGGAGCGAATCGAAAATGGCGCCAAACTGTGATACTATAAAGACTAAAAATTTGTGTATAGGAAGAAAATGATAATTATTTTTTGTAAGTTTTTCCTGTATTCATATGATCTTATTAGTTTTTAATGCGCGAATATAAATAAAACCACAGATTATCTATCTTACGTATAAATATATAAGACAGATAATCTGTGGTTCTATACGATGTATAGATAGATAATCTGTAAATCCTCGTGTCACAGTGTAAGTTGCCATATTCCTCGGGAATGGCTCGACCAAGCTTTATGAAATTTTATATGTATATTTGATAGGTCTGAGTATCGTTAACCATTTCGTTTGAGCCCCAAAGTGATAAGAGTAAGGCATAATGGCTGCCGTCGGTAAGTGTTTTATGATATATTTTTATAAAAGATTTTAATATCTGTCACAAAAACTATGGAACTATTATACTAGGTTAAAAGCGCGGATTTGCTTGGCTTAGTACTTGTATGTACCTTGTGTATATGTAATCTAGGGGGCAATCACGCTAGCAAGAACTAGCCAAGGCTATCTAGAAAATCCTAGACCAATTAATAGCTTAATCATCACGATCAACAAATGTCCGAAGTGAAAGTCTACCTACCTTCGCGTGTACCAGGCGGAGTTTGCTAAAGTGCGATACAATAGACTTTGAACGTTACTGCCATGAAATAAGGCGTTAATTGCAATGAACGTTTTGTACTACGTCGCTCGGATATATCTTTTAATATTCGCGCGCAAATACGACATCCCCACCTCTTAGTTATTATTTTTGTTTATTATAATAATTTTATATTGCTTTTGCGGTTAGGGGGCGTCCATTAATTCCGTGACTTGTTCACCCCCTCCCATACCTTTAATTAATGTCACTTGAAGTTTATTAAAATGTCAGGTTTGTAGAGTAGTTACAATGGATTGTGCGTTTAAAAACATATTTGTATAAAAAAAATTGCTCCGCACTTCTTTCCTCTTTGTTGCGGGTATCCCCCCCCCCTCCCCCCTCCATACCACTCCCCTTTAATGATTCACGTAAGTAATGGACACCCCCTTTCTGTTTGCTGAGTAAGCACTAAGCCGGTTAGGTTCTAATTGAAAACGATAGGGTTTGTCCATGCTAAGCTTTTGTATTATACATTCTAAAAGACTGCATAATTTTAGTGCTCAAATTTAAAATAAATATAATTGACTGATATAAAAATAAATGAAAACGTCCCACCGACACTGTCCTATAGGTAATTGACTGACTGAAATAGAAAATAATATTTGATATTAAAAGTGTGTTAGAGAGAGACAGAATGATACATTTGTACATGTAACAAAAAGGGACGGAGTGTGCTCTTAAAATTAATGTTTTAAATTCACGTTCATTTTGAAGCTCTGAATAGTATTTCGTACTTCTGGATTTGTGCTGTTCAGCTTATCTGACAGTTCTGAATGACAAATAAACTATGAAAATGTATGGCAATGTGTTTAATAGGCTATCAGATTAATAAATTTTCATAAATTTATTAATCTGTGTCAAATAAATGTTTCTTTCTTTCTTTCTTTCTTTAAATTAATTTATCAGCAAATTGTGAAAATGGCTATAAAAGAATTCAATTTCAATATTAAATCAATAGTGGTTATTTAACCATACTAGCGGTCCGCCCTGGCTTCGCCCGTGGTACATATATGGCCTAAAGCCTTCCTCCATAAATGGTCTATTCAACACAAAAATAATTTTTCAATTCGAACCAGTAGTTCCTGAGGTTAGCGCGTTCAAGTAAAAAAACACAACAACAACAAACTCTTCAGCTTTATAATATTAGTATAGATTTTATATTTCTTTTGTCTTTATATTGCTGAAAAGTTTGTTTGTTAGGACGCGCTAAACATAAAAACTACTGAACCGAATTAAAAGTACACCGTTGAATATGTTTGATCCCTTAGCGCTATAGGCCATATATGTACCACGGGCGAAGCCGGGCGGACCGTTAGTATCATATAAAATTAATAATTATTACCCTTTTTAATAGCTTCTATTTTTTAATATCGAAGTTATTATAGTAGTATACAGTAATTTTATTTGCTACTGTAAAAATCATTGTTCTCTGCATTTTTACCGGTTTTAAAACCGTTCAATAATAAAGTGGTTTTTACACCAACTACGAGATCATAATTTTAATGATACGGATTATTTTAATGTTATGAGACACAGTGCCTTATTCTGTATATCTAGATTTAAGATTAAACAGTATTTTTGTATGCGTAAAAAAAGGGGTTAAAAATGGGAAATATGCGTAATAAAACATGTAAACTAAAATGTAGGGCAAATAAATGATAAATATATAAAAAATATATAGTGTTTTTTAATAGAATCTACTAAATTGTCTCACTTGCAATGTGGATCTTTGATTGCAATGGCAATCCTAATCAGGATAATGAGATAAACTCAAAAAATACATTAAAAAAATGCATATTTCCTGTTCACCAGAAATGGGATGTTTTTGTCTAGATTCACAATACATTATATTAATAAATAATGAATTATTGTAATATCAAATCCCGTCCGTTGGAAAAGTTGAAATTTGTAATATTGAATACATAATATTTTGCAAACGGACAAATGTCAATCCGAGAACTATTTTACTATTTTATGTTTTTAAAAATCATTTGTATGATCTCTTTACATTGTATATTAATAAAGATATTTTTAAATAATTGGTGTTTTTCTATACCACATTCACATCTTTGAATAAGAATGGATTACGTAAATATGCATGTATTCATAAAACGGACGGGCGCCATTAGGGAATCACACTAAATATTATAAACTAGCTGCGCCCCGAGGTTTCACCCGCGTTACTCCGTATCCCGTGGGAATATCGGGATAAAAAGTTGCCTATATGTTATTCCAGTTGTCCAGCTGTATACGTACCAAATTTTATTTCAATCGGTTCAGTAGTTTTTGCATGAAAGAGCAACGAACCAACACACATCCTTAAAAACTTTCGCATTTATAATATTAGTAGAATGTGGAGGTTTGTTTGCTTGAATATTTGTCCGTCAATCATGCTGAAACTAATTTAATTAAACAAATGTTTGATCGAATTTGCTATACAGACAGGATATGAGCTGACTTGGGTGTTAGGATACTTTTTATCCCGATTTAATGCTTCCTTGGGATATAACAGGAATCTTGATATCCGGGCGGAGCCGGGACGAGCGCCTAGTACGATATTATAATAATATAAGAGTATTTTGAATAATGCGTAACAATTGGTTATGATAGCATTCTAGATAGCTATAGTAATTTATCAATTTACTAACTTACGAATCGTGAGAGTAAATTTACCTTTCGCGGCAGAACCGCAAAACCAATTTGAATTTAGAATGAATATATTTGACAACCCAGGTTCAAAGGGAGTTAGTATTGACATGATTGTTTTAAGTTTGACATATATTATGTTCTGTTGTAATCAGTCGGGAAATCCCCCGTTGGAAACAATTTTCTAAAGAATTATTGCCAGCTGACAATAATTACGATTGTAAATAAATTTTTGTATTTTATTGCATATTCATATTGGGTACCTATGTACATATAAATATAGTTAAAGCACTTTAGAAGGTCATTATATTTTTTTCTACTTAGTTTTTATTAGCATAGATTGCAGTTGCCAGTGTTACTATGCAATCTCTAAAAAAGCCATTTATTTTTAAGAAGGGATGTTTTGACTGACGTTATTTCTTTTGTAATCTGAATAAAGACCTTTAAAAAAGTTTTTAAAATAAAAAATGAATATTAGTTTCAATTGTCTATGACAGGGTCTTCCCTTTGGTATAACCACATGTAAAAACCTATTATTTTGTATTGTCAATACTACGTTTCTTGCTTTGTGAAGTGTCCAAAAAATTTAATTACTATATAAAGCTTTTTCTTGCTGACACAATGTGAATGTATTACATTAAATACGTGAAGAGATATTTCAATCGATTTGTTATAATAATTAAACCTAGTTCTCTTACATATTACGCAATACTTTTGAGATAGGATTAGTAAAATTGGTAAGTATTTTCAAATTATTTATTATCGAAAATTAAAAATATGCAGCTTCCTTGATATAAATATACATTGTCTAATAAATTTCTTTCTTGATATAATTATATATCGTCTAATAAATTTCTTTCTTGATATAATTATATATCGTCTAATAAACTTGCTTTCGATATTCGCCTGTGTTTATTTATTTATTTTTTTTTTTTACTATATCTTGCAATTTTTTTAATCTCCATTGTATCACGATTTCGTTTTATACCTTTGGTAAAAGAATGAGTTTACGCGTATTTTATCAAATATTCTCTATTAAATATCTATCGATTTCAAAAATAACAAGTAGATGCTTAGTTCGACTGTATTCTTTCGCGTTTCTTACTTCAGAACTCTTGACTGGGTGAACGGATTTTGACTCTTTTTGAAAGCTGGTGCCTTCCAGGCATCCATTTAATTTCGAAAATTAAGTGTTTTTTTAATAAATATTTAAATGTGATAACAATATCTTATATCTTTAAACGAGCAACTGTTTATCCCGATATTCCTACGGGATACGGACTTATGCGGGGCGCAGTTAGTATTTTTATAAAGAGGAGTGTAATGTACAAACAAAATTGTATGATATATTATGTTTTTTTTATTGTGAAAGATTAAACAAACTCGTTAAATGAAATATATAAAAAGTTTTTACTATTTAAACATTTTAATCAGTTATCAGTAAAGTGAAATTTTATGTCAAATTACAAATATATAATTTATACAAATAACAAGGGGGCAAAAGTAACAATTAAGTTTAAATATGATTCAAATAGAAAACATATATTATCACCTGGCAACTCTGGAGTGTCAGTGTCATAATTAATAAAGTACACAAGTTTAGGTACTCCATTTCATAAATTGGAACAGTTTGACCAGGGGGTTACCCCTAATGAATTTTCTCAAAGTTTTAAGAACTTTATCCTATTTATATTGCATTATGAATGGTGTACATAGTTGTGATTTAAAAAATATGCAATCGTGTAAATAGTGTAAATAATAAATAATATTATTCATTCAGCTTCGTAAGGCAATCGCCCAGTTAATGTTCAAAAAATGTCAGACCCACCAAAAATTTTGGTAAAGAAAATTCCAATTATATTAAGGAAAAAGTCATTTTCCTATAGAAATTCAGCGACTGACGAGTTCTTAGTACCCTTCAAGTCGAACAACAAAATATACGTCGAGGATATCATATATAAAGCCGAAGAAAAAGATGTGTTGAACGGAGAATACCCCAATTTAACAATCGTGAATAAGTACTTAAATAACTTTTTTAATTCTACTAGAACAGTCGCTACCTATACTATTGACGATAAGATTATACAACTAAATTCCGACGAAGTAACCAAAGTTATCGGTAACGAAAACTACGACGTGATTTTGAAAGCGCTGTGTGGGATTAGCGAGACCAAACTGAAAGTGCAAGCAATTTTATCGCTCTTAACGATTAGTAAGAGACGCGGCACCGCCGAAAAATGTTGTCAGACGATCGTGACCGACATGGAGTATTTCATTCGCGACAAGAGTCGTAGGAAACGCCCGAGCCGGTGTAAAGCGTACGTTATTGATGATGATCATGGGAATATTTCTCCCCAGACGATCGCCAGGACGTCCGCGCTTCGCCCATCCAAAACGCCCATCCCGAAAACCTCAGTACGCAAAGATAATACGGAGAACTTGTTGGACTTAAAGTTAATTGTAGATGAGGATAGCAACATATCTGATGCAAGCGTTGGCAATATATCAATGATAAGTTGTCAAATACCGAATATTTTGGAGAATCCAAAGTTCATACTGGAAAATATCGATAAATACACACAAGAGAGTGTGAAAAATGAAACTCGTAGCATACTCAAGTTGGTTGACGGTAGTACAGTGATGTTGCAAGCCAAGCCTGAGGATATTTTCCATATTGCGACTGCAAATACGTTGAGAGATTTGTCGGTGGAAGATAAAAAGCGAGTATTATTGCACCAAGCCTATATAGATTGGAAATTTTGCTTGCTACCGGACCAAGAAGGTAATTTGTAAGTATACTTCATGTAAACATATTTTTAATATTAATATACACATAAATCTACAATTTCATGGTATTTTATTACAAAAATAAGTCTTACCAAGCACATAAAATAATAGTATCAAAAGTAGCATCATCTATGAAACCATATTCCAAATTAAATAAGAAAGAAAAATAGGGATTAACGGAAGAAGTAAAATTTTTATTGCCTGTTTAGTATTGTTTATTTGTAGGACAAAAAAGGCTAAAATCACCTACTTGTCCATAAAGACATGTATATCATCTGCCCCATACCCCAGAACACATGGGCAACACAATTTCATACATGGCAATAAGCTTTTATTATTGACAGTATTGAATTTAAGACTATATATAAAAAAATAAGTTTTTTTTTTCTATTTTGCCCACAGCATTTGGTGCTTGCACACTTTAGATTGTGATGATTTTTAAACTCAGAAAAATGAATGAAAAAAAAGTAGCTCAAAGTTTTGAGTGTTGTCAATTTCATTAAGTATTAACATTACAATCTGAACCATAAATAAATAATAAAATAAATTACTGTTGACATACACTTTACTGCAAAACAACTGGACAGATTTGAATGAAACTTTTTGTTACTTATTTTTAAACACACTCTTTTAATAAATTTCTAAAGCAATCTAAATGCATATCTAAAAATAGTTATTCAATTAATTATTTATCATTCCAGGCCTATCCACATAGCTGTAATGAACGATGATATTGAGTTGCTAAAAAGGCATTGCGCTTTGTTGAAAAGTCGAAATGCGTCCCTTGACATCATAGGTGGAGCATCAGTGGTATTATTATCATTTTTTAAACCTAATTTCTTTTTATAGGACACTAGCAGTATCCTATAGCACTTGGGAATAATGTAGCTTTCTTTTGGTGAAAGGAATTTCAAAATCGGACTATTAGTTTCGGAGCTTTTAGGGTACAAACAAACAAAAAAATTTCTTCTATTTTTATTTTTTCTCTTTATCATATGAGTATAGACTAGCTGTTCGCCCCAGCTTCGCCCATGGTACATATATAGCCTATACCACTCAATGAAGTTGCAGCTTTTTTAATGGTAAAAAAAAAACATGAAATTGTTGAAATTGGTCCAGTAGTTTTTTTGAATAAGAAAAAAAGAAACCACTACAAACATACAAAATTACAAAAGTTTCCTCTTTATAATATTAGTGTAGACAAAAATATGTTTATTGATAATATAATAATTTCTTGAGTTTATCTCGTCATCCTGATTAGGAACGCCAAGATTAAATAATTTTCTAACATATACTCTGTGTGTGTGCAAGTGAGAAGATATGGTTTATGCAATGAAATGAGTGTTTATTTTTAGTTTTAAAACTATTTATTATTTATACCCCTGTGTGGAAAAAAATTGCCATATCTGTATCTAGTTGGCTAGTATTTAAGTAATAATAAAGTTATTTCAAACACTATATTACTTTCAGACGCCCCTCCAATTATCCGTATTGAAAGATGCGCCCGAATGCACCAGATTGCTTCTACAATATGGTGCGGATGTGTTATTGAGAGACGAAAGAGCTAGCTCACTGTTGCATCTTGCCGCTGAAACGAGTGACCAATGTATTGATGTTATATTGGAGTATTGTAAAGAGAATGCTAGGTGAGAGGAAATTAATGAACGAATTGTTATTTATGCTTATTTCCTATCGATGATAATCATATAATATAATAGATGGCGCTATTAGCTTTAGCGCCATCTAACAAATTTTATGTTAAACAATTTTGCTAAGTATGAATAAAATAAAGTAAGTTCTTATCTGTAACTCAAGCGTTTCTTATTTATTAACTTAATTAGAAGAATCAATTTTGAGCCAAGTTACGGGTTCTTTCACTATCATCATCATCAGCCCATATATGTTCCCACTGCTGGGACACAGGCCTCCTATGAGGGTTCAGGCCATAATCCAGCACGCTGGCCAAGTGCGGGTTGGCCAGCGTGGTGGATTATGGTTTTGTGGTTCTTTCACTATACTGAATATTATATAAAAAAAATTGTATTTAATGGTTATAGTTATGAAAAATTTTGAAGAATAGAAAAAAATTGATTTTGCCAGCCATTTAAGCCTCAAAACAGATCTAGACCACATAAGAGATCTGCTTTCAAATTAAAAAAAATAATAATCAATATTGGTTCACCCAGTAAAAAGTTACGAGGTAGGTAATTGGAAACACAAAACTGTTATACAGTCAAATTGAGAAACTCCTGCATTTTTAAAGTCGGTTAAAATTATATTTATACAACCACACACTTATGCTAATAAAAGCTAAAATTTTTGCATTATATATAATTATATTTACGTACCTCTACGATCTATCGTTACAGGAAGATTCTCCAAGATGAAGAGGAATTGTGGAGACCAGAATTGGAGGAGAAATCCGATGACGAGCTCGCTTCGTATTTGTTGGATAGGATGGGAGAAATGTGTAATGATGCCGGTGAGTTTTATCGAGTTTAAATCTAGCGTTTTTTATTTATTATATATTCCTGTGTGTATGTATGTTTCTTTGTAACTGACTCTTTCGAATCTGATTTAGACCTACTTTAAATGGATAATACTTAATTCAAAGTTATACACTTATCAGTGATAATATCGCGAGTTTATGTCATTATCCTGATCCTGAATTCTGATAAGCACCGCATATAGGATGCAGTGAGACAATTTCTTTGATATCATTGTATGTAGTGTGCTTGTTGGAGTTTTTAAAATTATGTTAATTTTCCTACTAAAGGAGTGCAGAATGATCTATTTCTGATCCGAATAGTTATCCTTATGAGATAATAACAATAAAACACAAAAAATGCTGATTATCAAATTTTTGTTCATTAATTTATAAAAAGGAATATCGGGATAAAAAGTGAAGTCCCGTGTCCCCTAGTGGCGTATGGGGCAGATGATATACATATGTTTCACTGAACGATTTTTTTTATGGACAAGTAGGTTTTCAGCCTTCTGTGTCCTGCTAGACCGAGACGTTTTTCTTATTGTTCGTCGCCACCGGGAATCGAACCCAGGACCCCTCGGTGCTACGCTTACGCGTTAACCTCTGTACCAAGGAGGCGGTCAAAAACGGCGGGATATAAAGTTGCCTATATGTTATTCCAGTTGTTTAGCTATCTACGTACCGTAATTTCATTGCAATCGGTTCAGTAGTTTTTGCGTGAAAGAGCAACAAACACACACACATCCTTACAAACTTTTGCATTTATATTATTAGTAGGATAGGATTTAAAACATTGCTATGTATAGATGCGTTTTTAGTTTTTATTAATCTATTTATTGACCTTGAAAAATTTACGTAGTAAATATATATTAACACACAAACATAAAAAAAAGGCTAATGCGCCTTTATAATTTAGTGTTGTATGTGTGTGTGTGTGTGTGTATGTGTGTGTGTTTTTGTGTGTATGGTATTAAATGAATGTGAATGAATGATATATTTCTGACTGCTTCTGCGTGTGTGTGTGTGTGTGTTCGTGCGTGTATTTGCGTATGCGTGCGTGCCTGTGCGTGTATATTTGCGTATGCGTGCGTGCGATGCGTGTATATTTGCGCATGCGTGCGTGCGTGTGCGTGTGTGACGACACATTAGTCGGACGCTGACGGCGCGTGTGGGCGCGTGTGCGCAGGCTACACGCCGCTGATGGCAGCGAGCGCGCGCGGGCGGCTGGCGGGCGTGCGCGCGCTGGCGGGCGCCGCGCCGCGCGCCGCCAACGCGCGCATGGCCACGTGCGGCGACACCGCGCTCTACCTCGCCGTGCGCGCCGCCTTCGCGCACGCAGAGCGTGAGTCTCCTCCTTCTCTTGTATCTCACAGTCGGCGGTGGAGTGGCCGGCTCCGTGGGGGAAGGAAGGTGGAGTTCCTCGACCAGTCTACGCGACTGGCCGGCCGGTGAGGCCCCGATTGAACGATGTTGGAAAGTTATATGCCTCTGTAAGAGAAAATTTCGCTTGCGCGATTCAGATATATGTCGCTATAGGTCGCCTGATGATAAGAGCTACCCGTGAACATTTGGAGAGGAGTGAGGTGCAGACCTTACGCCTCTACAAATGGATTGCCGACTCCAAATTGAAAAGGGAATATGAAAAGGACTGGGAAGAGTAAGAAAAAGAATATGAGCCTCCGGCTCCCCAACGCACCATATGAAACAGCAGCATGCTGCTATTTCGTTCTGGTTTTCTGGAAAGTGTGATCCTTCCCGGTACAAGGTAGCCCAATTCGTGCTGAAGCATGCTCGACTCCCACAAAGTTGCGAATTGTTATCTATTTCATATAGTGATTTACTAGTTTGAAAATGACAAGCAGACAGACTGACAAACTTATAATCTACTATTATTGTGAAATTCATAATTGAACTTTAATATAATATTACTTTAAATGTATATTTTTCACGTAATAAAAAGTATGGTTTTTTCTTTCAGAGTCCGGCAACAGAAATAAAATAGCGCAAAACTATTTGGATATTATAGAAACACTGCACGAGTATGGCGCCGATCCGCTGATACCGAACGATTCGGGTAACAGTGTGGCAACACTCACAGCTGACTTCAAAATAAGCGATCTCTCACAAGCAATAGCAAATAAATTGTTAATGGGGACAAATGTTAAGAAAAGTTTCGAAGACTACATCCTGGTCAAGGACACACAGGGTGAAATTAATGTAGAATCTATCAACACGAAAAAAAGAAAGAAAAGGGGGGGTGGAAAGAGTGTAGGCGGTGACAATGAACCTAACAACGACCCAACTGTGGTTTCAGGAAATAAAACAAACTCGAAAAAAGTTATTTATTTCAATGTGCCTTCTAAAGGGAAGAAGAAAAAAGGAATGGAGAAAAATATTCAAGATGAAATTGTGGCAGAATCTGTGAACGAACTGAAAAGTAGTGGCAAGGTGATAAAAGCTGAGGTGAAACAAGAAAAAATTGTGGTAGATAATACGCCTGTCATAATTGCAAATTCAAATGTGTTGCCAGTGAAAATAACGCCCGTTGATGTTGTTTCAAAACCCACGGATAATGTTACAATTAAAAATGTTAAAGCCATAACACAAAGTAGAAGTTTAGATAAAAAAGAAATGCCGTTAAAAATTAACTTGACAGATTCTAAAATTTTATCAGGCATAAATAAAGTTGTAGATAATAAAAATATTTGTACAAAAACTCCTGTTATTATTAAAAAAAGTAATCAAATAATTAATACAGGTGTAGTTAAATTCAACATAAAAGATAGTATAAAAGTGACAACTGTGAATAAATTAAATTCTAATGTAATAAATACTATTAAAATAAATCCTTCGGAGGTTTTTAAATTTAAAGATGGCGGTCCTTCGGATAGTTCGAAGCCGCGTTTCATAAAAATAATTGCACCATCTACGAACAAAATTAACAATTTAGTGACTAAGGACGTAAATTCTATTTCGAATTCAAATATTTCTTCCGTAAGCAAAATTGTTTACACTGACGTCGAAAGTGGCGGGAAAGTTGCCACAGATAATGTTAAGATTATAGATAACAAACGAATGATTGATACAGATAACATAGAAAATGCGAGCATAATCAAGCATAATTTGAAAAGGTCTGGTAGTGACATTATTTTACAATTGAAGAAAAAACGTGATTGAATTGAACTTGTTTCGATTTTTTATAAACAAACCAGGTGTTATTAAAACTATATGAATTTTAGAAAAATTTTTTATTAGCAAACACTTGGTTCCTTAAAAAAAAAAAAGGTATTCCCGGGAGGTATTTGCATGAAATAATAAATTAATTAATTTTTTGTATATGCTAACCTATTCATGAAAAAGAAAGATTAATGAGATAAAAATTAATGTATCTGAGTAAACAGTTAAAGTAATAAAGATATCGTCACTGCCTATACGTTTATAAACAATAATTTTAAATTAGTGATAATTTGTGGAGTATTTCTACATTGGTGCCTGTGTGATACAATATAGTACTAGCTGTGCGCCCTGGCTGCGTCCGGGTTCCATTTATTGTGTTTAAATTATGCCTTTTATCTGAAGAGAGATACCAACAAACTGAAAATTATCAAAAAAAGTTAACTCAAGGACTTATAAGTGGTTTAAGTATCACAACTTTCATTGATATTAATCTGTATTATATATACGTATAAATATCGATGGTAATTGAGATATACTTGCTGTAGCCCGCGGTTTCTCCCGTCAACTTTCAACTAAAAATAGAAAGGTCAATGAGCTTTATTTGTCAATTTCGTGTCCAATGTCATTTGAAAATTACAATTTACTCAAAAATCTTTTCTCTTTTACTTGACACTGGCAAATACCTAAAATCTTATTACCATAAGAGAGAAATGATTTATCCAGCATCCTTTTACCATAATTAAATTTAAATACAAACGTCATCTCTCAACTTTGAATATTATTCCGTTTGAATGGACACCTGCGGAACACAATATGGCGCAGAATCGATCCTATTTTTAGTTGCATCTCTATGCATTCCTTAATAGTACGACTTTTAAACACATTTTTTAATACGAACCACTGTAGTTCCTGAGATTAGCGCGTTCCAATAAACAAATTCTTCAGGTTTATATTATTTAGATATTAGAGCGATTATACGTCAAAATAAGTTAAAAAGATATAAGATATAGAAACAATGGCAGTTCCCATTTTTAAATAAAGAATATGCCTTTATAATGCATTGATTTTGGTTCATTTATTTTAAACCCAGCTAATTAAAAAAAAATATATATTTTTTGTGTAACTGAAAGCATTTCTTTCATTTATTTTTATCTTAATCGAATATATTTAATGCTATTAATACTACTCAGAGAACAGACTTAAACGAATTTTTTATCCTAGCATTATGTATGGACAAAATACGAAAAAGACAGTAAAAACATCAGTACAATACGTTAAAAATTTTATTTATACAATTATTGTATATAAAATACAGTCGAAATGATAACCTTATTGTCTTCAAGATGGTTGGAAATTTGAGTTAAAACATAGATTTATGTTGTTATTAAGGATAAATGTGTGAGTTTACTAGGAAATAAAAATTTGTTACGGTTGTAGGGGTTGTTTGATTAATGTAATTGTATTTTAGAGATTCAAAATTTTAAAATACGAGACGAATACAGAATAATAAAAACAAGTACCATTGGTGTATTTGCTAAAATCAACCTTATTACAAAAAAAAATCTATATATGGACACGCTAATTACCCATAAAGATGTTATTTTTTGAGCTATTTTGTTGTAATAGATAATAGATTTCGATCGTATTTTTTGGCAATAGTTTCAGAGCGTGTTTAATTCCTTGTTGCAGAATAAAAATAAAAATGCAAAGTCCCGTGTCCCCTACTGGGGTATGGGGCAGATGATATAGGTGATCAGCCTTCTATATCCTGCCAGACCGAGACGTTTTTTGTGCGTCCCCACAGACAATCGAACCCAGGACTCCTAGGTTCTACGTTCACGCGTTAACCACCGTTTCAAGGAGGCGGTCGATCGGATGTTGCAGAATAATACATAAAAGATATGTATGTATGAGTATATCTATTGTATATTGTAATTACTTGTTTTTTGTTTATTTTTGTTGTAACTTTTAATTCAAGTAATGAAATATAATTTTTATCGGTGGTTTTCTTTGCGCCTGTGTCTGTTGCCGTGTGTATATTACACATATACACGGGAGTATATATTATATATTAAAAAGGAAAAGTGAATAAAGATAACTATTATTTCAGACGTAATTGTTATGTTTATGATACAGTTATAGCCAAAATAATAAGAGTGAGTGAAACGAAATCTTCACATTTAATCCTACTAGCTGCTCCCCGCGGTTCCACCCGCGTATGTCTGTATCCCGTAGGTATATCGTGATAAAAATTTTGATTTCATTGCAATCGGTTCTGTAGTTTTTGCGTGAATGAGTAACAAACATACATCCTTCCATCACAAACTTTCACATTTACAATTAAAGAAGGATTAAACGGATAAAACAAAACCAAACCTGGTGAGCACTAAGTGATCACCGAGCTTAGTTACGGCAAATATAGTATTTTTTCATTTTTCAAGATTTTTTTTCATATCATTGAGAACAAATATATTATTATAAGATCTCGTACAATGATGTAAAATAAAACACAACAAATAATAAATCTTACACCTTTATTAATTTATTTACACTACGCACAATTTTAAACGTTCATAATATACAAAGAGAAGCGACTAATGTCCCAAATTTGAGCAAAATCGTTGGTATTTTAACGGCACTGGCAAGTCTTCAACTTGTCGAAAACACAAGTTCAAAAAGAGTAAAAACACAATAGATTTACGGACGGATATTTTCAGTCTTATATTTGTCATTTATTTTTCCATTCTTAAACGATAACTTCAACTGTCACTGTCAAGCTGACGTCACGTCAAAGTTGTTTTTTTTGTCAACTATGGCAATGACAAGACATTCCGCCAGTGTCAACTGTCAATGTCAGTAACGTTTAGTTGCGTTTAAGAAATCGATAATCGCATAGACAATTTCATTCCCGCCAATGCCGTTCGAAGTATACACAATTAAATACATAAAGAAACAATTTATATATAAAAAAAAACATAATGAATCAAATGCCAATTTGAAGGCAAACTACGTCCATAAAAATTTCCCAGTATCACAATAACGAGCTATATTCAACATAAGTAAAAAAAAAACCTATAAAAAATTATTTAAGTAAACAGAACCGATTAGTTGACATAAATTTAATAATAAAAATACATTTAATGTGATGCGACATACACAACCTAAACTCTAAAGTACAATAAACCATTCCGCGTGAAGAGATATAAAAAAATAGTTCACCTAAGGCCTAAGGACGGACCCATACAGACTAGTAACTATCGGTAATATGATTTAAAAAATATTTTACACCTTTAATTGGTACAAAAAAAACGTTAAATGTCAACCCCGATCCCTAGAGAGGTTATATTTACAAGTGACATGTAATTTTTTTTTCATAAATCGATAAAATTTGTTCAAAAATAATATCATTATGGAAGCTTATCACATCGTTGTTGATTGCCTACATATTTATTATAATAGTAAAGTATAAAATTAACAGAATTCAAATTAAATTAAGCCTAAGGCACACACAGCGAGTCACAGTAGAGTTTATTTACTTTTTATTGTATTTATTTATATAGGGACTTGTGAATACAGACCTTGATACATCTAAAGGGACGTGAAAAAGAGCAAATGTCACAACAAATTTCCCGCCGAATCAGTATGTCATTAAATGCACTGTGTTGCCATGCATTAACTTTAATAGTTGGGGGAAAAAAGGATAATCCGAAAGAAATGTCAAACCAGCATTCGAAATATCGTTTTTTCCTGTGTCAAGTATTTATTATACGCTAATCTTTAAAAATAACGATTATTAAAAATTATTTGTGGCTATTGCAGTTTTAACCTACATGTACGTTTGTTACCATATTATAAAATTGCAATTTTGTGATCAGAACCATTTATTATAATTTATTGCACCTGGCAATAGTTTGAAAAGCAATTTTATAAGATAGTTACAAAAACGAAATTATTTTTAATCGAGTAATGAACAACGTCACTGACAGTTGACAAGACGGATTTAAAACTATTTCATGGCTTTGAAAATGCTTGTTTTTTGTATGAAAGAAGCCAATGTTTTAATAAATCTATTTTCGATAATGCTATCTCATTTAATTTAAACAGTAATGAAAGAGACAGATTAAATTTAAGGTATACAACTCTTTTAGTTAAACCAGGTTTGCATTAAAAATAACCAGCCCGTTAAAACGATTTAAAGCAAAAACTTACACGTTTCTTATAAAAAAAATAATAATATGTATACCATATATAATTCAACAAAAAACTTTGATTGCATCCATCATCACTTTAAGTTAAGCACAATTTTTTAATCTGTCAAAATGTCACAGAGTAAACAATGTTGTATCGTAATGTCAACTGTCAAAAGTTACTTTAACGTGATCAATGTTCCTTCAAATCCACACACATTAAAGACCGCGTATAAAAAAAAAATAAAAAAGAATCCACTAAAAACGGGAAGACATGTGAAATCTTCAGTAGGTCAGTGACACAGTCGGGTTAAAACAGTTTGCTTTCTTATGGATATTTGCACTTTGGCAATTATGTAAAAATTTTATTATTTAAGTAAAAAAAATGCATTTATTCAATATAACGGAAAATGTCATTAAGTTAATATTGTAGTCGTATAATTTACTACTGTAGAAGTACTTCAATATTACTTTACTTTTGTAGTAATAAATTACCACTTGTTTAGTTTCGCTCGCTATAACAGTTGTAATTTACGCGGTCTTTCTCGAGTGTGCCAATAAATCCCACTCTTATCTTCTCTTCTCGACTCTTCTCATCTCTTCTCTTCTCTATTACCTACGGCTGTTGAGCTCGTATCCGTTCTCCTTGCCGTTCTTGCTCGGCGGAGGCTTCGCCACCGCGTGCCCTTCGAGCCGGAGCGTGCTCTGCCGGTGGGACGAGCTGGTGGGATAAAGTGGGGTCTTTAATTGACAACATAATATATGCATTAAAATGTTATTTCAGTATGTTTTGATTTAAAAGCTGTACGAACAAATGTGATAAATTTTTTTTTTTATGGAGAAGTAGTAGAAAATAATATGATCTTTAAAAAAAGCGAATAAATAAATTAGAAAATATCATTTGGTGATCTATATATTTATGTATCCATGTTTATGTTTCCGTTTATTTTTTTATTAAGTGTGTGCGCGTGTATATCTGTATGTATATGTTCCCGTGTATCTCTTTCACTGTTTATCTTCATGTGTATCTATTGTACCTGTATGCATCTATTGTTCGTGTGGTGCGTGTGTGTGCACGTCTCTGTGCGCGCGCATGTCAGTATGCAGTATATCTGTTTAATAGCACATCTACGTGTGTATCCCGCGCGTGTGTGCGGGTGGGGTGGGGGTGTGTGTGGGTGTGTGTGGTGGGGTGGTGGGGAGGTGTGTGGGGATGTGTGGGGGCGCACTCACCGCACGAGGCAGGTGACGGCGAGCAGCAGCAGCAGCGCGCCGAGCGCGCAGAGCCCCCAGGAGAGCGCGGCGCGCGCGACGGGCGGCGCGCGGGTCGCCAGCCGCAGCATGGACGACACCGACTCGGGCAGCTCGTCGATGCCCTGCGCGTGCGCAGCGCACGTGTGGACCACACGACAAACGTTTCAATTCACATATCTTACACATTGATCACATAACAAGACTGGCCTCCGTACGTACTGAACATATTGTTCGTGAATGACCTAGCCAAACTTAAATTTCTTTAAAATATAGGTTGATAACTTGTATATAAATAAATAGATTTAACCTACCTTGAATCTATTTATTGACCGCTAGGCTAAATTTACATAAATAACCTTTAAAAATAAAACCAAAACGTACAATTTATAAAAATGACGAAAAAGAAACTGACCTCTTCGAACCACAATATCGGAAAGACAATATCTGGGAAGTTGGCAACTTGCTTGATGTCGACCACCTGCGACACGGCCAAGTTGATCTGTATCCGCGCGCGCGCCTGCATCGCCGTGCCCATCTCCTGCGGTATGCGATAATATTGATCCCATATCATGTCTGTCACATGTTCGTATTGCTACTCATGCGTACACTCATACATCTTATGAAATTATTGAAGAAATATATGTATAAATATAATAATATATGATGAAGATGTTTTATTGAAAATTAATTTTATGATTCTATCAAGTTAAGTGCTGAACAATAACTGTTAAAAATAGCTAGTCACAAATCACATCAAAATCACAGTTACAAATCACACAAAACATAGCAGTTACAAATCATCTCCGAAAATCAATTACAAATAACAGTTATAAATAACTCACCGGCTGCACATCAATGTATAGCCTGTGACGCTCCGGGTCGGGCGGCGAGATGCCCTCCACCGCCTCGCGGAAGCTCTCGTCCGCCAGGTAGAAGTGCGGGAACGATAGCATTATGGGGGAGTCTGGGGGGGAAGGATACATAAAATTACATCGCCACATAAAACACTTGTATGTGGTAGTCGAGCACGCTTCGGCACGAATTGGACCAGCTCGCACCGGGGAAGTACCACACCCCCACAGAAGACCGGCGTGAAATAGCATTCTGCTGTGTTTCGTTCGGTGAGTGGGGGAGCCGGAGGCCCTTATCCTTTTCCTTCCCCTTCCCAGTCCTTTCCTTATTCCTATTCCTCTCGCCAATCCTTTCTTAATCCCTTCCCAATTTAAAGTCGACAATCCATTTGTAGAGGCGTAAGGTCTGTAATCGACTTTACGCCTCTACAAATGTTCATGGGCGGTGGTAGCGCTTACCATCAGGTGTCCCACCAGCTCCATTGCCGATTGTGACATAAAAAAAAAAAAAAAAAATACCGTCATTTTCTTTGTCTGTCGCTATGTCTACATATATGTTTATATCTTTAATCCTCCACGCAACGAGTCTATTCATGTGTTTTTTTTAAAAGATAACTTTTCGAGAATATATAAAGCTTAGATCCTCTGAGTGTGGTGTGCTAAAGTGAGTGAGTGAGTGACTGAATGTGAGTGAGTGAGGGAGTTAACTGTTAAGTGTGTGTGTGTGTGCGCCACTCACCGTACTGGCAGAGGGACACGTTGAAGAGGCCGCTGGGCGCGCAGGGCGGGCCGGCGGGGCAGAAGCAGCGGTTGTGCTCGTCGTCCGCGAACACGTCCACCGGCGGCGTGAACCGGTAGCCCTGCACGCCGGCTGACGATTCCACGTCTTTCAGATACCTGACCGATGATAAACACTTCCGGTTAGTTCCCAAGGCACGTTGAGGATGGATACTTGTGATGCGAAACGCGTAGCGAACTTTTACACTATCCTTACAATGTTCTGAGTTTTCACTTTTTGCATATTAATTTATGAATAAAAATAATATGCTGTGGGTGGTTGTTCGAATGTTACAAGGTTTATTATAAGCTTCAATGAATATTAAAAATAAGTTTTGGTATGGATCAAAAAATGGACGTTCAGTAAAGCATTCGATAAGTCGGAACAATTGTTGATACTTAAATTGCTATCAGGGATAGGTATTAATGAACAAATGTTAGAATTGAATGCAATAGGTTGTGAATAAAAAAATTCTAACTTATATTCAACAGTTACGAATCGCAACATTACGTAGCCACTTTAGGTGTTCCCCAAGGATCGCTCCTAGGGCCTAATTTGTTTTTGTTTTCCATTAATGAATTAGCATTTAATTTCTAATCTAATAAAATTCGATTGAATAAACATCGTAACTTGTATATATACTATTATGTAATAGAATAATTAACAAATATTGCACATTTCCACTACAACACATACGAATTATGAAAATAAAAACTAACATACAAGCAGTTAAACACTAGTCATACAATCGAATCCGCACACTCATGTGCAAGAGTTGCGGTTCAATGACCAATGCGCCACTGGGGTCAGCGAATGAATAAATTAAATAACATATGCAATATCTATATACAGAACCTAGTAGAATAATAAAGACAACTTGAAGACGTGAAAATAAAACTTGTGAATAACAAAATTGGGGATTAGAAATGATATCAAGATGAACCGAGAGTGGTAATCTAGTATTTATCTTGCACTAATAAATCACACTAATATAATAAATGTGAAAGTTGGTTTGTTTGGATGTCTGTCTGTCAATCACCCTGAAACAACTGAATGGATTTTGATGAAATTTTGTATTAAGACAGGTTACTTTTTATACCGATTAAATGCTCCCTTTGGATAAAACAGGAATCACGATATCCGAACGGAGCCGGGTCGAACGTCTAGTGTTTTATATAAATCTTCTTCAAATGCTTACAAAGTGCATAATGCACAAATAGAATTGAATTCGTCTCGGGTTATCGCATAATGGGGAGAATGCAAACAAAACCCGTAATATACTGTGACAATGGTTTGTTGCGTGTGCGGCCGCCCGTCACACCGACGCGTCACGTATAACGTTTATTGATTTTATTTTTGTTTATATGATGCTAATGGATAAACACAAAAAGGATTGGATTATTCTATTTGTCAGAAAATAGCCTGTTTTAGAAAGACACAGACTAAATATATATATTTTTTTACCCTAAACATAGCTAGGGGCAACGACTAGTAATAATGTACATAAAATAAAATTAGAATCAATGACCAAGTGTAATTGCGTAGTACAACTCGAAAGGCAATAAAATTGCATAAATATTAGTTCTCATCCAATATTCAGCCAAACATTCATAGTATATAATAATAAAAAATTAATCCCTTTATTCAACCAAAAATTAACACTTAATGTGTTATAAATGCCACGTTAATTCTTAAACTTAATACCTATAGAGCTATAACAATGAACACTAGACGTCTAAACCAGACCGAGCCAGTATCTAGGGCATTGGTATCTTCCGACTATATTCAGTTAATACAAGAAGGATAACTAGTAACAGTAAACAAAAACAACATTAAAAAGCACTGCTTTTCTAGATCCCTCTAAGTAAATTAGGATCAATAGGGCCATTAAATAGCCATTATCATCAAAACGTACATAATTTTTGATCTTGCCACAAAATCCATTGTCCTTCATAGCGTCATGGATGTGGATGTGGTCCTTTTGGATGTGGTAGTCGAGCACGCTTCGGCACGAATTGGGCCAGCTTGCACCGGGGAAGTACCACACCCCCACAGAAAACCGGCGTGAAATAATAGCTTGCTATTGTGTTTCGTACGGTGAGTGGGGGAGCCGGAGGCCTATTTCCTTCTCCTAGCCCTTCCCAGCCCATTCCTTCTTTCCAGTCATCAATCCTTTCCTTATCCCTTATCCCTTAAAAGCGGGCAGCGCATTTTCAGAGGTCTAAGCCTCTGCGAATGTTCATGGGCGGTGGTGATCGTTTACCATCAGGCGAACCACCAGCTCAGTTGCCCGCAATGGTATAAAAAAAAAAAAAAAAAGTCATATTAATGCTTTAGTTTAATCTTCATTTATTAAAGCCTCAGTCGACAGAACTATACTTTTTACCTACCTCCTTTTAACGTTGCTATTTATCTTTCAGTTGGTTGCCTGGTAGAGATCCATAAAAGCTAACAAACTGCGCTACAGTGTGAGGGCGGGCCGCGTTCGCGCGTCGAATTACCCAATCACTCGATAATCTCAATTACGACATAAATCAGTTGTTTAGTATTGTTTCACACATCGCCATGATTAGTAGCGAAATGTAAAAAACCTCACGCATAACAGTTACGTAGCTGTAACTACGTAATTATGAATAGCTGGTTGAGATTAAATTTCACTCGCGTAAGTCCGTATCCCGTAGGAATATCGGGATAAAGAGTTGCCTATATGTTATTCCAGTTGTCCAGCTGCCTACGTACCAAATTTCATTGCAATCGGTTCAGTAGTTTTTGCGTGAATGATTAGCAAATACACACACATCGTTACAAACTTTCGCATTTATAATATTAGTAGGATAGTGGGAAGGATAGGATGTAGGAAGTAGTATAGGATTGTTGAATACATTAACACGCTTTTTACGAATTAAGTGAGTGAGCATACGGGTTGTATGTTTGTCCGTAACATCACTGATTCAAAATTTGTATATATATCAGGGATGACCATATAATAATTTCATGAGTTTATCTCGTCATCCTGATTAGGATTGATAGAAAAGATTTATCTCTTCATATAATCTGTATGAGAGCAAGTGAGAGTTAGTTGATTAGTTTGTTTTTTCAACTAAACATCACTCATTCAGTTCGCTGCTTCCATTCATTTAGTTCGTAACCAGCGCTTACATTTATCAAGTTCGCTAAAGCTATCTTACATCAGCTATACAGTTCGCCAAACTCTTCGTTGGCAACAAACTTTATGAGCGAACGAGTCAGTGTGAGTGTGTGTGTGTGTGTGTGTGTGTGTGTGTGTGTGTGTGCGTGTGTGTGTGTGTGTGTGTGTGTGTGTGTGTGTGTGTGTGTGTGTGTGTGTGTGCGCGCGTGTGTGTGTGTGTGTGCGTGCGTGCGTGTGTGTGCTTGTATCACTCACTTGAGCGGCAGCAGCCTGCACAGGTCCTTGTCGTAGACGTGCAGCGTGTCGTTCCTGGTGATGTGTGGAGGGAATATGGAGCCGTCGGAGCCGGCGATGCTGTTGCACTCGTCGGTGAGCCAGTGCGGCAGCTTGTCGCGGTGGTTGTACCGCTCGATGATGCCGTACTTGGTGATGTCGGTGGCGCCGGTGAACATCGTCACCGGGTCGGTGGCGGTGCCGTTTTTCTGACGGGTTTACGGAAGGTTGTTAACGTTGGACACTCTTATACGGTTAAATTAAAAGTACTCGGTTTATTTTCTACTGTGTATGTAAACTGTGAAAAATTAACTCATCACTCATCGCCAGTCCTCTATAAACTTTTATAAAGATAAAAGATTGGGAAGAAACTGGCCTTCGAGACACAGTTCACCACTAGTTCGAAGGTCAGGGTCTGTATTATTTTGTACTACTGTTTCTGTAATAAATAAATAAATTCAAATTCTGACCTTATCTACACAAAAATTTTCCCCACAACTGATTTCACCCAAATGGACCCTAAAATCCACTCACCCCATAGAACAGGCCAAACTCCTCGTACGGCAGCTTCTGTTCCTTGGGGACCACGTCCTTCGCCAACTTCAGCAGCGGGTCTTCGTAACCCCAGAGCAGCTGGCCGACGGACACCTCCACGAACGGTTTGATCTTGAGTATGTCCATGATGGACGCCATTGCGAGTCGGAGGAACCTCGCGGCGTGCTTCGACTGGGATGTGGCACTCTAGAAAGAAATAGAACTTTAAATTAATTATATTATCATATTTTATGATATGACTAGCTGCGCCCCGCGGTTTCACCCACATAAATCCGTATCCCGTAGGAATATCGGGATAAAAAGTTGCCTATATGTTATTCCAGTTGTCCAGCCCTCTACGTACCAAATTCAATTGCAATCGGTTCAGTAGTTTTTGCGTGAACGAGCAACAAACACACACATACACATCCTTACAAACTTTCGCATTTATAATATTAGTAGGATTTTTGTTTCTATAGGCTTATTCTCATTGTATTGAAACATCTCATTCTCGTGGGAATTTCCTTTACCAGGCGGATAGTATATAAGATGGATAGTAGAAGTATCAGTGGCAAGTAGTCTTGTTAAAGATAACAAAGAAATCTGTTGAATTACATATCGTATGTCACTATTTTTTTTTCCAAGCGATGCATAAAATCCTGGTTCATGGAGGTCACTACAGCATTTTCAAAGCGTCAATTGTTGTGAAGAGAAGCAGTGCTATGACTTAAGGCTGCATATACAATAAGAAGGCCGAGAGTTCGAAACTAGATTGGCCAGAAAACCTTTACTAAAAGATTGTATTTTCTGTGGTAAAGTGGTGGTGGATTGTATGTTCAGTCGGGTAGCGATACGCTCAATGGCGTCCCCCCTTTACGGGGACCACGATGCTCTGGGCTGCGACATAAATGGAGGGGACCGGAAGGGTCATACCCGGTCGGGCGGTAAAATGCCACGTTATTAGATACTGCATAGATATGAAATGGTGCATAACTGAAGCTGGTGGTATGACGTGCCAAGGAAGTCGTTTAGAATTATATAATTACTATATAAATTCATATATATTTGTAATAATAATGGTTATGTCGACCTTCACCCGTCGACCTAGAACTCTCTCAGTAATTTCCTGCTCACCGTGATTTAAAATTACATGTATTTTATTTTGTTTCGGCCTTCGTCTTAGCCGTTTAATGTGTGTAATGAGCTTTATTTATTTATTCAATACACTAGTAGTATCTCGTGTCTTCGTCTGCGTTAAATTATATTTAGAAATACACCTGCTATGTGGTAATGAGAGTTGATTTAAAATTGGTCTAGCTTTTTTGTTTGTCAAGCAAATATACAAAACTCATTATTCAATTCGAATCATAATTGCGGGTTTAATCCTAAGATTTGCAGGTTTAACTAATCAATCATATAAATTATTCAGCTCTATAAGATCTATATTATATATAGGATATCCAACGGTGAAGGAACTGTTGAAATCGGTCCGGTAGTTCCTGAGATTAGCGCGTTCAAACAAACAAACTCTTCAATAACCTTCCACTGGTTGAATAAGCAAGAGCTTGAACTATAACATATATTTAAGACTTAAGTTTAGCGCATGGACAAAACAACGGGTTAATCTACACTAATAATATAAAGAGGAAAGTTTTTGTATGTTTGTAACGTTTTCACGCAACAACCACTGGACCGATTTCAAAAATCTTTTCAACATTAGATAGCTGCAATTTCACAGAGTGACATACGCTATATATGTACCACAGGCGAAGCAGAAGCGTACAACTAGTTACTATTATAATCTTACAATTTTATTAATTAAAGTTAAAGTTGATAATTAATATATGTTATTGGAGTAAAACCGTTGTAATTATTATAAATAAATAAATAAATACAAAGCTTGTTTAACTCTAAAATTCTTTCTAAATAACAAAATACTTTTAATTAAGTTAAGCACATAATAATTATTGTCAAAAACAATTTGAACAAACGCAGGTTAATGTAACCCAGAGGTCAATAAGCGACCTTACGTTTTTGTCACATTTGACAAGGCAGTTAAGTTTTCGATTTCCCGAAGACCTTACGATAATTTCGTTATTCGTTGGAGGTTGCAATTTAAAAGAAAAATAAAAAAAATTAAGTCTCCCCGTGACCACGCTCGCTGTGAAGTGTTCGAAACGTCGGTTTAATTGTATAGTGAATAAATCGCGTTTAAATTCCGTTAAAAAGTTTGCCATCTGCCGCCTGGCAGATGTGAAACATCGACATTATTTTATAAAATTAATATGCAAAGAACAGACCGTGATAGTAACTAAATATGTCATAATGATAAAATAAAATGTTACACCGTACACACTACTGCATATAGACTGTATATATTATATACACTATCATTTAGCTTGGCGACGCGTCGCCACGGCATGCGTCGCCACGCCAGAAATCTGTTTTACGTGCGGCTATAGATGTTTCACATCGAAAAAATACTCAATAGATGGCGTGGGGTGCCCCTTAGGCACATGAAACCGAATGGTCCGTGAGCCAGCGACAGATTTTCACGACCAAGTTCCTCCCAGTCGATAACTCGTAAAATGCCTCAGAAAGTTGCATTATGAAGCGTTGTGAACGTCAGCTGCGGCTCCGAGGGTGGGTTGAGCAGTGGTAGCCGCCCACGCACGTAATAAAAAAAATTATTTTCAATCATTTATTCCCGATTAAAAAATTGATCAATTAAAGTTAAACTAATATTGTGAAGAAATAAAATTGTCAGCTATCTATAAAGTGGTGGATTATACGTCAGCTGGTCACATAAATATGAAAAAAATATATATGTGTTCAGTGATTTCCTCCCAAAAGAAAATTTATCAGATGATAGTTTATGTGTTGTTTATAATAAATAAATAAGTCAGCTGGCTATATTTAGGTGGAATGTTTGTCAACTGATGCCCTAAAGGTGTAACGTAGGAGCTAGTCGGAAACATTTATAGCCTAAGTAAATGTATCAGCTGACGAGTTTTCCCCCAACTTACTGCCAGCTGATTTGTTTTATTAATTATAGGATCATGTCAATAATAAGCACAACATTTTTTTTTCGAGAGGAAATGACGTACTTAAAGTTATTCAACATTACATTTAATGTGCAAACTGAAATGTATAATTTATGGCAATTTTTCGATTAAATTCTTTTTTTTATGTGAACTTTTTAAGAATATTTATCTTAACAATAGAAATAAATAAATATTTCTATAAGCAAATCAATTAATTTATAATTTTTCAATATTTAAATTAATAATGGTTAAGATTTAATACAAAAAGTTATTAAGGTGCGTTTAGACGTGTGTATTGTATATGATATTATTTTTATTTTCTCTCTCACGTAAGTAAGTGATACTAATTTATGTGTTTAACTGTATTTTATACGTGAAATTATGGATAAATCCTCAAATTTTATTTCGTTAATTCATATTTTTCGTTCTCGCTTTGGCTTATCCTGATAATATAGATAATATCCTGGCTATGGTATAACTGAAAATTATTTTGTTGCGTAGGAAGCTCAGTTTCGAATCCAGATAAATTATTATTTTTTCGAATAGTTAATATTTCACTGCACTTGCACAAATTGTCTTTTTGACACACTCTCATCTAAGTACACTAAAAACGACACTAAGTGGAGGGAAAAATATCCCACAATCTGGCCACACTGCATGAGAGTAATAAACATGAGCCAAACCAATAAACAAATCAGCTGGCAGTAAGTTGGGGGAAAACTCGTCAGCTGATACATTTACTTAGGCTATAAATGTTTCCGACTAGCTCCTACGTTACACCTTTAGGGCATCAGCTGACAAACATTCCACCTACATATAGCCAGCTGACTTATTTATTTATTAAAAACAATACATAAACTATCATCTGATAAATTTTCTTTTGGGAGGAAATCACTGAACACATATATATTTTTTTCATATTTATGTGACCAGCTGACGTATAATCCACCACTTTATAGATAGCTGACAATTTTATTTCTTCACAATATTAGTTTAACTCTAATTTGATCAATTTTTAAATCGGGAATAAATGATTGAAAATATTTTTTTTTATTACGTGCGTGGGCGGCTACCACTGCTCAACCCACCCTCGGAGCCGCAGCTGACGTTCACAACGCTTCATAATGCAACTTTCTGAGGCATTTTACGAGTTATCGACTGAGAAGAAATAATTGACGAAAATTAGCGCCTGGCTTACGGACTAGAAAGAGTAGAAGAAATTCGATTACTGTGGCAGGATCACGGGTGGCCGAGAGGCTAGGCGTTGCTACGGTGTGGCAAAGAACGTGGGTTCGAATCCAGTCTCGTGATCAAATTTTTTCTATTCTTTCAAAATTTATCATTTATAAAGCATTTCAATGCTATAAAACTTTTTGGGAACGTCGTTTAAAATTCACTATGTTTTCTCAAGCCCATACCATACATACAAGAAATAAAATCTGTCTAGCTGCCTTTCCCTACATCCGGCCTAATGAAAACAATAAACGAACATACGAATTTACATCCAATCCACTATGTCCTACACATATTTATCAACAATTAATCATCGTATACGCCGTTACTGATGACCACAAAGACATACATACGAGTTCAAAGACCCTCTCTATGCACATAACGGAACGCGGCGTGGGTGTATATCTATCTAACACTGGCTATATAATTATTTGCTTTGGTATTTTATTGATCAGTGAACTGTAGATTTATTGCCCCATGTGGGGTATGGGCCATGGCCATGTGGTTACATGGCACGTTTGAATATTTCAATGTATGTAGGTACATAATTCTATTAAATTAAAATAAAATAAAAAAACGAATTTTTATCAACTGGAGCAAATAACCACCGCAAGGAACCCATCTTTCAAATGAAAAACAAAAAAACTTGAATCGAAATCGGTCCATGCGTTTCTACGATGCCACAGACTGATCTCTCCTATTGCATCGGGGAACAATTATCCTACTAAAATTACAAATGCAAAATTTGTAAGGATGTGTGTGTGTTTGTTGCTCTTCACGTCGGCGTCGGCGTCACGCGAAAACTACTGAACCGATTGCAATGAAATTTGGTACGTAGACAGCTGGACAATTGGAGTAACATATAGGCAGCTTTTTATCCCGATGTTCCTACGGGATACGGACTTACGCGGGTGAAACAGTAGCAGGTAGTATTATATATAGATAAAAACCGAGTACTGACTGCATATTTTATAAATTTTTATTAATGTTTTTGCAATTTAAACTGACAAAGTTAAACTACCCCCGATTCAGTTTGACAACCCGCTGATAGAGATACTGATAGCCTATCTAACACTTTAAAATGTTATTATTAAATATTATTGTGATTTTAACTCACAGACAAGCTTAACAGAGCATATCTTGAGGTTGCGAAACTGTTTTTATTTATATTTTTTTCTCCTTACCTTGTACCTATATAGGCGATATAAATATTTATTTGTTTAGCAATTAATCTATAACCACTGGTTAAAACGGTGAAAGAAAACATCGTGAGGAAACCGGCATGTCCAAGAATCAAAGTTCGACGACATGTGACATCTGCCAACCCGCACTTGGCCAGCGTGCTGGATTATGGCCTGAGCCCTTATAGGAGGCTTGTGTCCCAGCAGTGGGAACATGTATGGGCTGATGATGATGATGAATTAATCTATCGGATACACAAGAATATCGTCTATCATGTGAGAGGAATCGAAACGGACCGCGAGGCGTAACAACCGTTACGTATATACAGACTTACAACACGCACAAAAACACAGATGATGCGATTTTTATTGGATATCCACGTGTGACCGGACAGCAGTTTTATTGCCTTCGCGCGAAAATAAAATAGCCGTTAGGATTTCTTCATTTTTATCGCAAATTCTTTATATAAGTAATACAAACACATGAAAACAACGAGTTAGTGAAATCGACAACAATGTCCTTTCTCAGGTCTTAACCTATCTTCGTACCAAATTTCATCCAAATCGGTTCAGTGGTTTAGGCGTTAAGAAGAGACAGACAGAGTTACTTTCACACTTATTACATCATTAGGGAGATTTGTTTTTTTATTTTAATGTGGTAGTCGAGCACGCCTCGACACGTACTGGGCCAGCTTCTACCGGGGCGTACTGCTGCGCATTGCATTGCATGCTGTGCAGCATACTGCCGTGTTTCGTTCGGTGAGTGGGGGAGCTGGAGGCCCGTATCCCTATCCTTCCTAGTCCTTTCCTTTATTCCATCTCGTCAATCCTTTCCTAATCCGTATGCAATTTGAAGTCGGCAATGCATTTGTAGAGGCGTAAGGTCTGCAATCGACCTTACGCCTCTCCAAATGTCCACGGGCGGTGGTAGCGCTTACCATCCGGCGACCCACCAGTTCAGGCGCCCGCTATGACATTAAAAAAAAAAAAAGCCTAACGGGTTTCCCCCCACGCTCCTATATCACGCCGGTCGCCTGCGGGGGGTGTGGTACTTCCCCGATACGAGCTGGCACACATCGTGCCGCAGCGTGCTCGAGCGTCACACAAACGTGACGTCATCGTACACAGAATTAGGTAACAGCGAGCGAATTTAACATCGCATCGCATGCGGAACGCTTTCACTAAAGACTTTAACTAAGTTATACGGAAAGAATCCTACTAATATTATAAACGTGAAAGTTTGTAAGTATGGATGTATGGATGTTTGTTATTCTTTCACGCAAAAACTAATGAACCGATTGCAATGAAATTTGGTACGTAGATAGCTGGACAACTGGAATAACATATAGGCAACTTTTTATCCCGATATTCCTACGGGATACGGACTTACGCGGGTGAAACCGCGGGGCGCAGCTAGTATCTATATAATATTTTCAACCGACTTCAATAAAAGAGACGGTTCTCGATTGGACTTTATGTTACTCGTCTGTTTGCAAGCCGTGTGGACCTATTTTAATTGATCATAGGTTTTTGTTAAGAATAATTATTTACTAGATTATCGTCCCGGCTCCGCCCGGATAGCAAGATTCCTGTTTTATCCCGAGGGAGCATTTAATCGGGATAAAAAGTATCCTATCACCCAAGTCAGCTCATAACCTGTCCGTACACCGATTTTCAATACAATCCGTTCAGTAGTTTCCGCGTGATTGACGGGCAAACATCCAAACAAACAAACCTTCAACAATTAATTATTCACAAGTAAATTATATAATGTAAATATTATAAAACTTATTTTTAATTACACCTAACTGTTTGTGAATACATAATTAGAGCAATAATGGTATATAACATTGTTTTTATCTTGAAATGAATAAATTACTTTAGAATACTTTAGAATGCTAATTTTATATTTATCCGACTAATATTATAAACGCGAACGTTTTGTAAGTTTGGATGTTTGTCACTCTGTCACGCGAAAATCTTTTATCGTATCTGTATGAAATTTTTGGTACAGAGATGGATTATAGTCTGGATTAGCACTTAGGCTACTTATACTGTGCGAGTGGCGCCGCGAGTTACAGCTAGTATTGAAACACATTAACATCCGATCTGTCTCCCTAACTATATCAATCTTTATATGTGCAGTAATACATATATAAATAACATGCAATCACACTATATATCCAACTAATATTATATATGTTAAAATTTGTTTATTTGGATGTTTGTACGTCAATCACGCTGAAACTACTGAACGGATTTTGATGAAATTCCGCATACAGACAGGGTATGAGCCGACTTGGGTGACAGGATACTTTTTATCCCGATTAAAATGCTCCCTTGGAATCTTGTTATCCGGGCGGGGCCGGGACGAGAGTCTAGCCCTACACATTGTATCTGTAGGTGAAACATTTATAATTTACAATAATTCGAAACAATTACATACATAACCATAATAATTAAACAAAACACTCCAATCATAACAATTATTTGAACACGTAACATACTTATTAAATACAATGAGTTGTGTGTTATATAAACAGTCATCGTATTATTTATTTATTTGTTTATATTTAATTAAAAGAAAACTTACAGTTATAAAAACAATCGTAATAGCATACGTGAAAAAAAGAGTATAAGGCCAATTACAAGTTTTCACATGTATATACGACTAGCTGCACCCGGCAAACGCTGTTCTGCCTTATTCCTATCATTTAGGGTTATAAAAAATTGATGTTGTCTGATTCTCAGACCTACCCGATAAGCACAGAAAATTTCATCGAAATCGGTCAAGCCGTTTCGGAGGAGTATGGCAACGAAAACTGTGACACGAGAATTTTATATATTAGACTAGCTGCACCCGGCAAACGCTGTTCTGCCTTAGTCTTATCATGTAGGGGTATGAAAAATAGATGTTGGCCGATTCTCATAGATACCGGATAAGCACAAAAAATTTCATCAAAATCGGTCAAGCCGTTTCGGAGGAGTATGGCAACGAAAACTGTGACACGAGAATTTTATATATTAGATTATACCGTAATTAAAAACGTTGTTCGCATTATAATTTACATCCCGCAGATTAAATTTATAAAAAAGTCATTAGCCATATATTTTTTATTCCGAACAGATTGTTATAAACGTGTTAATGATATATTTATCGTCTTTTTTATTAGTTTGTCTATGGACCTAATATTTAAATGTCTTCTACTAGCTGCGCCCCGCGGTTTCACCCGCGTAAGTCCGTGTCCGACAGAAATATCGGGATAATAAGTTGTCTGTTTGTTATTCCAGTTGTCCAGCTGTTTACGTACCAAATTTCATTGCGATCGGTTCAGTAGTTATTGCATGAAAGAGCAAAAAACTCACACACATTCTTACAAACTTTCGCATTTATAGTATTTGTAGGATTAGTAGGAAGTAGGACTAGCAAGATCAGTGGATGTTATTTCAGGTTCTATCGTGTGGAGTATTAGCAGGTTAGGTTTAAATAAATTCGTTAATATGAACCCTCATGATTAAATTTTAAAAACCATCAATTCAAGGTCTTTTAATATACTAATAATTGTAAAGAAGGCGTTTTAATTCTAGTTGGCCCAATGACAGTAAATAATTAAACTTATATGTACTAGCGGTCCGTTCCGGCTTCGCCCGTGGTACAAATCTAGCCTATAGCCTTCCTCAATAACTGGGCTATCTAACACTGACAGAATTTTACAAAACGGACCAGTAGTTCTTGAGATTAGTGCGTTCAAACAAACAAACTCAGCTTCAGCTTTATAATATTAGTATACATACACTTTACCCATGTGTTAAAATGTAAAATTGACATGATTAGAAAATATCAACTACATAGTTTCTCGCCGGCTCTCCTCTGTAGAGACTGCCTTCCGAACCGGCGGTAAATGTTATAACTGTGTTATGACGATTTTAAAGTGCTTCTATAGGAAGTCTAATTGAATAAATAAATGATAGATTTTGTTTAAATAACAGAAGAGAAACAGAACAGTAACACAAACACAGCGCGACGTTGTGACGTCATCAGCCATCACACATCGGGCGGCCACAACTCACCAACATGGGTATATTGGGCACCACCACGGAGTCGTCATCGGGGCCGGAGCTGAGGTGCGGCACGAACGTGTACGTGCGGTGATAGAAGAACGACAGCGTCCCGTTCTCGTTGTCTGTGATGTTCATCTTCTCCCACTCCTCACTGTTGATGGTGATGAAATTGTCGATTAATATTAGCCTAGCCTTTGCGCGCGGCTTCGCGCCACGCGATATATTCGGAGTAGTTCAATAGATGTTATGCATATAAACCCTCCTTGAAGCACTCTATCTATTAAAAAAAAATCATCAAAATCCATTGAGCAGTTTTCAAGATTTGTGCATGCATAAGGATATAGGGACAGAGAAAAGGACTCTGTTTTATGCTTAGGCCCATATCCTTTCCTGTCCCATTTCAATTCTTTCTTAATCCCTTCCCATGTCGGCAATCCATCTGTAGCCCGATTGCAGACCTTACGCCTCTCCAAATGTTCACGGGCGGTGGCAGCGTTTACCATCAGGCGACCCACCAGCTCCATTGCCCACTGTGACATTAAAAAAAAATTGCTATGTAGAGATAATAGGCCGCGGACTGCCCTGCCTGAATGTTTGTCTAAGGTGGCAAAAATTTTAAAAATAAATGTTTTAAACGTTCATTATTAATGTTAAATTATTATAGAAATCACATTATGTTTCTAACTTAACTATTAATGAGAACACAAAATAATTCATACGTCATGAAGAGGTCACGAATAATTATTTATGAAATATCAAATCATTAATATTAATTTATAATATTCAAAAATTTTAATTTCAATGATTTTATACGAATTAAATGTAAAACATATGATTATTTTTATTATAAGCATATTACAGATAATTACAGTCCATGATTATTTTTAGATTAAACAATGAATATTGTGAAAACCTAGAGTATCTAGGGCTTTAATCTAGACCCTAATAAACTAATATCTATACTAAACTTCTGCGACCTGTCAAATGTAGTTTAATTCTCTAATTTATTAGGACACCGCAGGGGATAGGTTAAAAATTATATCCATAGGTACGCAAGTATCTCATAATTATCATATATTCAATTATTAAAAAAGCCTTTTCAGAAAAACAATAGCTTCTTTCTATGAACGCTTTCGAGTAAAATTTAAGACATGCTGTTAGCGAAGCAAAATGGGTTAAATTGAATGCCTATAACTCTGTAACGATTAACACTTATACATACGTTAATTTTAATAAAAAACATTGAATAGAAATATACGAATCCGCTATTCGTATTATATCCAAACAAGCAAACATTGCACATGATTTAAAAAGGTCAAGGCATATCTAGACATTCAAATACTAATTGCCTAGATGGGACGTACTCTAACAAGGGCTAAATCAAAAGTTATTTTAATGCCCCAAGTCTATACTATTTTTTATATCGTAACGGACATCTGAGCTGGTCTGTTCACCGCCCGTGGACAGAGCAGAGGTAGTGCCTCTGCGAATGCGCTGCCCGCTTTGGGTCAGGGATAAGGAAAGGATTGACCACTACAATGAATGAATAGACTGGGGGGGTGGGGGGGGGGGGGGTTAGGAGAAGGGAACAGGCCTCCGGCTCCCCTACTCACCGAACGAAACACAGTAGTATAGTACTATATCATGCCAGTTTTCTGTGGGGGTGTGGTACTTCTCTGGTGCGAGCTGTGTAGTGCCCACATCGTGCCGACGCGTGCTCAACTCTCACATAAGTCTACTAAATCTAACGCTATAGGCACGCTAAGCGTCGTGACGAATCACACATGCAGGCCACGATTGCTAGCGATAAATCGTGGAGGTTTTTATTCCAAGTATCGTTTACATTCTACGAAGTGATATACATATAATAGGATATATATTTTATCTTTAAACTGACTGTGTCTCGCGGTTTCTCTTACGTTGTACGTTATGTACTATAGCCTACAGGCTTCCTCCATAAACAGACTATCTGACATGGAAATGATTTTTCAAATCGGGTTCAGTAGTTCCTGCGATTAGCGCGTTAAAACAAACAAACTCTTCAGATTTATTTTATTATATTTTTAGTATAGATATAAGATACTCAGTCCGGCTTTGCGCGCTTTGATACGGGACACAACAAATCTTATACTCATCGTTAAAAATTGTATTGTTACCAATAAGCGTACATACAATTAAAATAAAATTAACTAACTATGTCTCACAGTAAAGTTGCAGCTTTTTGGTGAATGAATTTTTAACATCGGTCCTGTGATTTTCGTGTGACAACTTTACAAACATACTTACATGCGAATCATTGCTTTTTATAATATTTTATATTTAAAAGAAACATTCATCCATCCATACCTACAAACTAACTAGGTTAACCTCTCCTACTAAAATAATATTATTCGAAGTCGAGGATAACCTTTTTAATGATTGATTTCTGGCGCTCACCCCGTGAACAAGAAAACATAAAAAATAACTACTCATGGCCTCCATCGGGCCCTACGTTTAGGGCCTCAAATTTCACGTCACCAATCCGGCCCTGGCCTCCATATGCAACGCGTTAAATCGGCCCAATTATGCACATGCCACGTCGCGTGTTTGTAGTCGATTTGAATAATAGGAGGAGATTAGTCGATCGACTCGTTAGTCATTATTATTATCGACTATAGGTTCGAGTTCAAGGCTTCATTATCCAGTGATGAACATGATTAGTTGTATAATTATTGGAATGTCTATTTAAATATGATGATGTAGCATCCTAGTAATATTATAAACAAACTAGCATTCCGCCCGCGGCTTTGTCCCCGTAGTTACCGTCAAAGTTCCCATAGGAGTCCGTCGCAAACAAACAACTCGACACGTAATTTATATATATCAAGATATTACTAATTTATCATACATTTTATTTTTAGTCTTCATAGAAAATGCTGTGTATATGAGGGATTCGAACCCGCCTCGTCATCAAATTTATACTATCCTTTAAAAAATTTCTTAAGTACATTTTATGTTATTGCTTTAGAATTCGACCATTGACCATTCGAGATTCATTCGCGATTCTTACCAAACCTGTATTCAAATAAAATCTTGTATATATAATAAGCACTTATCACAGCGGTGTAAAACGGACTGAAACGAGTTTCGTTTGTGTTCCTATTAATACACTCGCGGCTTCTTGGAAACTTGGTGGTTTGTCATCGCGCAGCATAAGCACATACACTTTTCATTATCGATGTCGGTTAAGTGTCCAACGTGTCGCTATCAGCTCTGGGTTGTCGCTAGAGACGTGTCGATTAAACTACAGAATACTAGATTTTATTTCGTTTTGGTGCTAGATCTTCTGCTGAGTTTGGAACATGAAGATTAAAAATGGTTATGAAATCAACACTATAGTAGGCTGGTGGTCCGTTTCCTTTTCCTCACCCTACCTAGTCCATTCCTTCTTTCCAGTCGTCAATCCTTTACTTATCCTTTTCCCCTTAAAAGCGGATTCGCAGAGGCACTACCGCTACTATTCTGCTGCGTTCAAGGGCGGAGGTGATCGCTTACCATCAGGCAAACCACCAGCTCAGTTGCTCACTCACCACTGATTTAGGACCTGAATCAGGGGCAGCTCTAGCTCGTGTAGCCGCCCGTTTGCAATGAGACCCTGGCGCCCTCTAGGCCTGAACCGCGCAGCTATAATTAGCAACTTAAGGAGCGCCGCGACGCACCCTAGGACGGTGGATGCCTTATGCATTGCACAGCCTGCACTATAGGCTAAGCCACCTCTGACCTGAACACTCTAAAGGTCTACCAACATACACAAACCGAACTTACGAGTACACATACGGCCCCAGCTCGTCCAGGATCGGCTTGGAGCCGTTGTTGAGGAACTCGTCGGCGTTGGTCACGTTGTAGACGTACACGTGCACCAGCGGCCGCACCGGCGGCCTCGCCCACCACTCGAACGTCATCGAACCGGGGCGAAGCACCAGCTCCTGCGAAACGGATGGTGGATGAGTGGGTGGTTAGATATGTGGGATGTATCATGAATCCTACTAATATTATAAATGCGAAAGTTTGTAAGGATGTGTGTGTGTGTGTGTTTGTTGCTCTTTCACGCAAATACTACTGAACCGATTGCAATGAAATTTGGTATGTAGACAGCTGGACAACTGGAATAACATATAGGCAAATCGGTTTAGTATTTTTTGTGTGAAAAAATAACTTAAACGCGTTTATAATATTAATAGAACTGAACATAACTTTGGTATACAGTTTAGTGATGAAATAGAAATAGAGGACCTTTTACATAGGCAACCTAATCCAAAAGTTTGTAATATTGAAGAAAAAGAGACAGATTTATTTTTAAATAACACAGGAGCACGGCCACGTTTAGCCTCAACCCTAGCTAGCCAAGTGTAGATTGATCCTTCGAGCATAAACCGTCCTCACCTATACAGCATTCTTTCTACGTACGCAATTATCAGAACCCTTGAACCGAGCGGCAGCCGCATCTGTGCGCGTATTGTCTCGATATTGCCAAATCACGTGGGAGCAGAACGAATGCGTTTAGCGCGCCTCTCGTAACCTTGTCCCGATTTTCGGCCATAATATCTTCATGAGTTGCACCATAATAGTCGAGATTTTTTTTTTTTTAATGTCATAGCGGGCAGCTGAGCTGGTGCTTCGCCTGATGGTAAGCGATCACCACCGCCCATGAACATTCGCAAAGGTAGTACCTCTGTGAATGCGCTGCCCACTTTTATGGGGTAAGGGAAAAGGAAAGGATTGACGACTGGAAAGAAGGAATGGACTAGGACGGGTGAGGAAAAGGAAACGGGCCTCCGAATTAGTTAGGTATATATTTTTATTAGTAGCAAATATTGTACTATGCGATTCAACTGTGAATAGGATCGATGTAGCGCCATTTTGTGACATCCCAAGCGCTACGTGAGATCAATTAACTTGAGTGAAGATAAAACATTAGAGGCATGATGATATAAAGCGCTTCCTGACATGTAAAGAGCTTTCCCAGAAGAATCGTATTTTTAATCCTGCTTTTATAGGCTTCACTTGTATGTCTGTAAGATTGTGTTGTTACAATAATTCCATGAGTTTAGGATGAAGATAGCCAGGATTGAAGGTTTACTTACGTATGCTCTGTATATGAGCATGCAAGTGACTTCTTTTTACACGCTTTTTATTAGCTTCACCTGTATGTTTGTATGTTTGTTTGTTTGTAACCGACTTCTTTGGGCGCGATTTTGACCCACTTTAAACGGCCAGATTTCGTTCAAACTTTGTAGATATCTTGAGGACCGATGACAATACACTAATTTGATAAAATTATTCCAGTTTTCAATTTGCTAAATATGATTTTTGTTAAAGCGTGTTTTTTAGTTTTTTTAAACTATTATATTTTATTCAAGTCAATATACAAAAATATAATCATTACTATTGCCTCTTTTAAATTAATAATAATAATACTTTATAGTAATGTGTGTGAATAATATATAACGGCATTACTTATCCAGTTATCAACCGGCGAATTAAACTAATTAATATTCGAGCGGACGAGCCGAAATCCCGTTGTCAATATGATTGTAGTGCTTTGAACTTTGCCTAACGTTCTGTATTATCTAAACGTGTTTATTTATATTACTTTGGAGTGTGGGAGACCAGCGCGCTTCGCCTGGCCAGCTTGGGCCGGTTTGGCCGAGCTGTGGCCAGCTTGGGCCAGCGCGCACCGGGGAAGTACCACACCCACCCGCACACGAGATCAGCGTGAAATAGTAGCATGGTACTAAGTTATGTACAGCGAGTGGGGGAGGCGGAGACCCGTATCCTTATCTCAACCATCCCAGTCCATTCCCTTATGCATGTCGTCACTCCTTTCTGTAACCTTTACCCCTTAAAAGCGTGCAGCGCATGAGCAGAGGCACTACCTCTGCTCTGTTCACGGGCGGTGGTGATCGCTTACCATCAGGCGAACCACCAGCTCAGTTGCCCGCTATGACATAAAAAAACGAAAAATCTACGAAAATATAAACGCAATGCTGTACACTATCCGCTCGTCCCGGCTCCGGCCGAATTAGAATAATAATAAAACTAGCTGTGACCCGCGGTTGAAACCGCGTAAGTCCGTACCCCGTAGGAATATCGGTATAAAAAGTGCCTATGTGTTATTTCAGTTGTCCAGCTATCTACGAAGCAAAATAGTATTATTATTCACCAATAGATGTCAGGAAAAAAAAACACGAATATGACATTTTCTAAAAAAGATTCCTAGCTAGATCGATTTATCGCCCCCGAAACCCCCTATATACTAAATTTCATGAAAATCGTTGGAGCCGATTCCAGGATTCCAATTATATATATACAAGAATTGCTCGTTTAAAGGTATAAGATATAGCCTATGACACTCAGATAATTTCTTTTAATACACGTTCAGTAGGTCTAGATAAAATCCGCTACAACGGCACAAACTCACAAACTTTACCTCTATTGTATGACATTTATCCCGATGAAATGGTCCATTGGGATAAAACAGGAATCCTAATATCCGGGCGGAGCCGGGACGGGCGTCTAGTCTACACTAATATCATAAAGAAAAAGAGGGAGAATTTTTATTTTTGTTTGTTTGTTTGTTTGTAATGGATAAACTCAAAAACTACTGATCCGATTTTAAAAATTCTTTCACCATAGGAAAGCTGCAACTTCGCCGAGTGACATCCTACTAATATTATAAATGCGAAAGTTTGTAAGGATATGTGTGTTTGTTGCTCTCTTACACAGCTGGACAACTGGAATAACATATAGGCAACCTTTTATACCGACATTCCTACGGGATACGGACTTACGCGGGTGAAACAGCGCGGCGCAGCTAGTTACGACACATGACAACAAGCGAGTGCCGCTATCGGGTCGAGGATAAGCGACCGATGCGATTTTATAATCCACGACCGCGGTTGCGACACGACCGCTGCGACCGAACGACTTTTTGTCACGTGCCAAGAATTAGTTAGTTAGTTAGTTAGTTAGTTAATTAGTTAGTTTTTTTTAGTTAGTTAGTTAGTTAATTAGTTAGTTTTTTTAGTTAGTTAGTTAGTTAGTATTATGTACTCGTAGATTTAAATCGTTTCGCGTTTGGCATTTCGCTATCCGGCAAGGCACAATTTTAAAACAGGTATTTTATCGTATCGATGCGATAAAATATCGTAAGGTCTCGCCGTTATTGCCAATGGGTACGTATTATGTTCGTATGTATGTATGTCAATTACAGTTCAACGGCTGATAACATTGGGATAACTTTTACTAATGGAACTCGATTTACTAAAAATTTATATATGGAGACCTAGCGGTGCGTCCGGTTTCGTCCGTGGTACATAAAAAGTCTTACAGGCTATAAGATATAAAGTACACTAGCTGTGACCCGCGGTCAAAACCGCGTAAGTCCGTATCCCGTAGGAACATCGGCATAGAAAGTGCTATGTGTTATTCCAGTTGTCCAGCTATCTACGAAGCAAATTTCATTGCAATCGGTTCAGTAGTTTTTGCGTGAAAGAGTAACAGACGCACGCATACATATGCATACATCCTCACAAACTTTTGCATTTATAGTATTATTATTCGCCATTAGATGTCAGGAAGAATCATAATAAATTGGGACTATTTTGAAAGAATAGAAAAAATTCGATCACGAGGCAGGATTCGAACCTGCGTATCTTGCCTAACCGTAGCAACGCCTAGCCTCTCGGCCACCCGTGATCCTAAAAATTCGATCACGAGGCAGGATCACGGGTGGCCGAGAGGCTAGGCGTTGCTACGGTTAGGCAAGATACGCAGGTTCGAATCCTGCCTCGTGATCGAATTTTTTCTATTCTTTCAAAATTTCTCATTTATAAAGCATTTCAATGCTATAAAACTAAAAATTAAATTGGGACTACTCAAACGCAAGTAAGTTTAAGTCGATAAAACACGAATATGACATTTTCTAAAAAAAATTCCTAGCTAGATCGATTTATCGCCCCCGAAACCCCCTATATACTAAATTTCATGAAAATCGTTGGAGCCGATTCCGAGATTCCAATTCTATATATATATATATATATATACAAGAATTGCTCGTTTAAAGGTATAAGATAAGATATTCAATGGTGGATAAAATTTAGGAATCTGCGCAGTAACTAGTTCCTGAGATTTGCGCACGATGAAACAAACAAACTATATTATTTAGATAATATAGAAAAAATCGATTATGAAGCGGCATTCAAATTCGCGTCTTTTTTCTTATCTTGTATTTTACTGCGCCCCGCGGTTTCACCCGCGTAAGTCCGTATCCCGTAGGAATATCGGGATAAAAAGTTACCTATATGTAATTCCAGTTGTCCAGCTGTCTACGTACCAAATTTCATTGCAATCGGTTCATTAACTTTTGCGTGAAAGAGCAACAAACCCACACACGCATCCTTACAAACTTTCGCATTTAGAATATTAGTAGGATAGAATAGGATTAGTAGGAAGTAGGAAGGATTAGTAGTAGGAAGGCTTTACGAGCAATTAATTAAAAAAAAAGACTTACTACACACTATTCATCGTTATATGATTATTTAACAGATAGTGTGGACATTGAAATAGTTTTAACATAGTAACATAGTGATCGGTGAGACAAGATATAATCGCATGGAGTTTAAAGTTTTTATCTATCCTAATATTATGAAGAGATAATCTTTATATTTTTGTATTATGTATTTTTTGTTTGTTTGTAACGTTTTCACGCAACAACCACTGGACCGATTTAAAAACTTTTTTTTACTGCAAAAAAATAATTTGAAAGCTGCAACTCCACTGAGTGATACAGGCTGTATGTGTAACGCGGGCGAAGCCGGGGCGAACAGCTAGTGTTTTATAGAAAAAAGTTATAAAATTCTCCTTGAATTAACGTTTATGTAATAAATAACAATGTCACGTACATCGCATTAATTCAATTCTGTGATTATAATTTTGTTGAAAAATAAAACCCAAAAATGGTCATAAAATAAAATAAAACGTACGTACGAACGATAATTATATTTTAATGAATGAATGTACGAATATCCCTACTAATATTATAAATGCGAAAGTAACTCTGTCTGTCTGTCTGTTTGTTACACTTTTACACCTAAACCACTGAACCGATTTTTTTTGTAATTTGGTATGAAGGTAGAATTGAACTTGGGAAAGGACATAGAATAATTTTTATCGCGAAAAAAAATCGCAGAAGGAGTTGAAATAGGGAGATGAAGGAAATGAAATAGGGAAATGATGAAGCCTCAGGCGGAAAGCTAGTTAACATAAATAAATGTATCATATATATTTGAATGAACGTAACGATATATCGTGTGTTATAATAAAAAATGTCGTATCGTATAAGTAATCTTCCGCCCCATTAAGCACAGCGACTGCGACTTGCTGCCCGCTTGAACTTTCAAGGTTCTACGGATATCTCCAACTATCAAGTACTTATCTAGGAATGCCTAGTCGTATCTAGGTTATGCATATACCTACCTCTACTATCTGAATTCACTACTAATTAATTACCTACATATCATTTAAAAATTGATGAATATATATGGAATATTATAAAAATAAACACGCTTTATTGATAGATTCAACTATATGGTTTAATCCCGGCGATCCTAATCAGGATAATAAGGTAAACTCATGAAACTATTGTATTGTCAGCGATGCGCGATAAGTGTACAGAGTTTGAATTCAATCTGTCCGTTTGAAGTGGGTCAACATCGAGTCTAAAGCAGTCGGTTACATACAAACATATAAATATACAGGTGAAGGATGGCACTAGACGAAGTATATAGTTCTGTCCTTTTCTCACACTGGGATTAGTACTGCTTTACGACGTCGAAGTTGATATTATATATAATGCCTGTAATCACTGCTTGGTATAACATGCTCAGATCTTGAAACGACGCAACAGATTTTGATGTGCATTATTTCAATAGATAGACGATACAAGTTGAGGGCTAAAATATATGACATGTGTTATTGCACCCGTGCGAAGCCGCGGCGGGCTGCTAGCGTTGAATAAACGCTTCATTTAGAGTCACAGACTCTGAATATGATATACTCACATGGTCAATGAACAGTCGGACCCAGGTGCTGAAGAAAATGGCGCATATAATTCCGAGAAGGAGCAGCACCACAGCCGAAGCGAGCACGAACCCTGCGGACAAACGGGCATGTTATTATTTCTATGTATAAATAAAACTAGCTGCGATCCGCGGTTTTACCCGGGTAAGTCTGTGTCCCGTTGGAATTTTTATTAACCCGTTATTCCAGTTGTCCAGCTGTCTACGTACCAAATTTCATTGCAATCGGTTCAGCAATTTTTGCGCGAATGAGCAACAAACACATACATATCATTACAAACTTTCGCATTTATATATTAAGTAGGAAGTAGGAAGTATGAAGAATCGTTCTTCCCTCAATAATTTTGTAAATGCGAAAGCGTGTCTGTTTGACTCTATTTCACGTCGCAACGGAGCGATTTTGCGATATGATTTTTGTCCAGACAATAACACCTTTGCGGTACAACATCCAACTCCGCAAGGAATATCCTTCAACTACGCGGGCGAAACTGCGGGCGTAAGCTAGTATTGTTTATGTGTTCATCTGTTTGAATGGTATGCTATCATTGAAGGACAAATAGACGAAAATCATTGACGATATCAGAAAAAACTGCGAATAAAATTATTTTTCTACATAAATGAAAATTTAAAATGTATTTCTCAGCGTAATACTCGACAACGGCTCGACCAATTCGGCTAAATTTTTTAACATTTTTATTGCGTCACAAGGAAGCTTCTTATGGAGAGATATGTACGGGTGAAGCCGGGGCAGATCCCAGGTAAATAATAATCAGCAATAAGCCATTTCTAAATAACGTTTAAAATTTTCATCTTATTTACCTAAGTATTAACAAATGATTTTTTCTATTTATTTTATACATCATTCCAGAAAAATAAATACAAATTATCGAAACAAAGAAACAACAAAAAAACACGACAATAACACGTAAAAACCACCACCACATCAATCACCAATTAACCACTCAAAATCAAATACAAACTAACGACCTTTGACCGACTGCACCCAAGCAAATACAATAAAAAAAATACACAACAAATCTAAACACCTTTGTTCACGGTCAATGCATCGCACAGTGGCGCATGTCGTGACAAGCAAAGTGTGCGTAATCCATTGTCTTTCAATTGTTGAATGTGGGAGTCGAGCACGCTTCGGCACGAATTGGGCCAGCTCGCACCGGGGAAGTACCACACCCCCACAGAAAACCGGCGTGAAATAGCATTCTGCTGTGTTTCGTTCGGTGAGTGGGGGAGCCGGAGGCCCATATCCTTTTCCTTCCCCTTCCCAGTCCTTTCCTTTATTCCTCTCGCCAATCCTTTCTTAATCCCTTCCCAATTTAAAGTCGGCAATCCATTTGTAGAGGCGTAAGGTCTGTAATCGACTTTACGCCTCTACAAATGTTCACGGGCGGTGGTAGCGCTTACCATCAGGCGTCCCACCAGCTCCATTGCCGACTGTGACATAAAAAAAAAAAAAATTGTTTAATAATAAAAATAAACAAGATGATGCTAGTTGCGTCCCTTTTTCCTTAAAATCCCAATGTTCCTGTGGGGATATCGGAAAAATCCTTCCTAGTCTTACTAATCCTACTAATATTATAAATGCGAAATTTTGTAAGGATGTGTGTGTGTGTTTGTTGCTCTTTCACGCAAAAACTACTGAACCGATTGCAATGAAATTTGGTACGTAGACAGCTGCACCTTTTTATCCCGATATTCGGGTACGAACAAACTAACATACAGGTGAAGGAATATAAGCGCGTGTTTAATAAAATAAATACATTACACATGAAAAATATAACACTTTTTCTGGCGCAGTCAGTTTACAAATTGCTGTTTCTTTTACGAAATTAAGTCAAATGAACTCCACAAACCACAAACTATCCACCGATGGCAGTCATTAATAAACTATTTCGAGCTAAAAATTCATTTCAAAGAAAACATCTAGGTTCGACTTAACCTCTCTTAACCCACAAACACACACACACACACACACACCCACACACACATGTATGCACTTTTTCTATTTTAATATACATAATGGAAAAAATAAAAAATCTGTAAGAAACTATAATTCACAAAAATGTGAGGGATTCTAAAGCCTGTAACACAGTTTTTACTAACACAGGCTTTCGTTTCTACTAATATAATTGTATGTGTTTAACAGTTTTAATTAAGACTTTTTTTTTAATAAAGACTTTGTACCTAGTAGCGTAAATACTAAAATGTCCATCAAAACTGAGCTGTTGATAGCCTGATGATAAGCGATCACCACCGCCCGTGAACAGAGCAGAGGTAGTGCCTCTGCGAACGCAACTGCCCGCTTTTAAGGAGTAAGCGATAAGAAGAGGACAGACGATCGGAAAGAAGGAATTAAATAAGTCCTCAAGGTTTAAGGTTCTGGTACACAATTATTATTACTCTTTCTGTTTTACTTAATAAACTATATTGTTTCAAACCTTTATATATTTATTTTTATATATTTCATTGTTTTACATGTATAATAGACATAAGTCATACAATTATGTATGTATATATATAATACTATGAATCTTTCGTATTATATTTATGGTCTGCCCTACTCCTCTCCTCTATCTAATTTCTCTCTGTACGTCTGGTTGGCTGGAAACGAAACGGGCCTCTAACAAAGCATCCCAAAAAAAAGTCCAATTTTCTTAATCACATCCAATCAAACCACCTGAACAATACAATTGTCTTCTATTAGCATAGCACAACTAATCGTAATGGAATTACAAATGATGCAAACGGAAACGAATCGCGTGTAAGTAGCTAACAAGCAAGCTGCTCACTGTTGGCGTTGTCATCGACTTCCTCTTGTGTAACCTGCTTGTGATATACAGTATATGATGTGATCGAGGCGAGGCAGGACCATATGGAATTCTCCTCTTAGTTTTCTGAAGTCCTTTAAACACGCACTGCATTGGTCTTACCGACTAAATTGTCTCACTTGGAGGTCTATTTCCTTCTCCTAGCCCTTCCCAGTCCATTTCTTCCTTCCAGTTATCAATCCTTTCCTTATCCCTTATCCCGTAAAAGCGGACAGCAGATTCTCAGAGGTCTGAGTCTCTGCGAATGTTCATGGGCGGTGGTGATGCGTTCGGGCGGTCGTTTACCATCAGGCGAACTACCAGCTCAGTTGCCCGTTATGTCATAAAAAAATTAAAATAATTACTTGCTCTTATACAGAGTACGTAAGGAAATCATTTCATCCCAGCGATCCTAATCAGAATAAAAAGATAAACTTATGAAATCATTGTATTGTACCGATCCTTGATAAGTGTACAACGTTTGAATTTAATCTGTCCGTTTGCAGTGATCCAAAATCGAGACTAAATGAGTCGGAACACATACAAACATCAAACATACAGGTGAATCTAGGAAAAACGTGTTAGAAAATCAAACAAAATTGGTAAATACAAAGGATTTTGAACCTCTTCCTCGTGTGGATGTTAATAGTAGTAATTGTGAAACGAAATTGAAATAAATCTGGCCTTCTTACAAAACATATTATATATGTCATTGTCGACAGTGGAGCTGGTGGGTCGCCTGATGGTAAGCGCTACCACCGCCCGTGGATATTTGGAGACGTGAGGTCTAGAAATGACATTATGCCTACAAATGGTTTGCCGACGCTAAATAGTGTTGACTAATGGAAGAATTGACTATAAAAAATGGCGTCCGTCAAAATTGTTTTATAATAATCTCTACAAAAAAAAAATTAAAAAACACCTAAAAGTTAGTTAAACAACAACCAAGACTGTTGTGCCGAGTCAGGCATGCGTCGAGACCGACCTAGATTCCAAAGATTCATCTATAGTCTATACTCTATAACAATAAATAAAATTCGAGTATCTATTTGTAAAATCAAACGCTTTTTGATGGTTGCATATATGTATACACAAATTGACAAATTTTTAAATTTCTATCGGTCTATCTGTTGTCGGCTCATCTCTGCAACGGCTGAACCAATTTTGATGGGACTTTCACTTATAGATAGGTGATATAATAAAAAATACCATGAGCTACTTTTTATACTAATAATCGCACAGGAACATAAGGATTAAGAGGAAATAGTCATTTACGCGGGCAAAACCACGGCCCTCGGCTTATATAAAATAAACTTATACTGTTTGTATCGTATCATATTGAGTATTAGATTTGATTTGAATATTATTGTATCGTGTAGTAAGAAATCGGCTTGCACCGTCGGCACAGGGCAGCACGCACACATTGCCACTACACGCGTACGTGTGCTCGCATACAACAACAATACGCTATTTACAAAATAAATAATAGTTTAAAAAAAACTAAAAAACACGCTTTAACAAAAATATTATATTTTTCAAATTGAAAAATGGAAAAATTTAATCAAACTAGTGTATTGTCATCGGTCCTCAATAAATCTACAAAGTTTGAACGAAATCTGGCCGTTTAAAGTGGGTCAAAATCGCGCCCAAAGAAGTCGGTTACAAACAAACATACAGGTGAAGCTAATAAAAATCATGTAAAAATCTATTGATTCTAATAGGAAAATAAATCACTATTAAATTACAATGTAGCTCGATGAACAACGCAACAAAAAATCTGAACGATCGGCCCGTACATAAACGTGATTTTATAATATTAAAATTGCACATTAAATGGTATCTCCATGGTTTTTTATATCATATGAAATTATCATACATCCTGAAGCACATTATACACTAGCTGCGCTCCGCGATTTCACCCGCGTAAGTCCGTATAGCGTAGGAATATCGGGTTAAAAAGTTGCCTATTTGTTTATTCCAGTTGTCCAGCTGTCTACGTACCAAATTTCATTGCAATCGGTTCAGCAGTTTTTGCGTGAAAGAGCAATAAACACACACCCATCCTTTTAAACTTTCGCATTTATAATATTAGTAGGATAGTAGGATTCTGTTGCATTGTATCTACACTCATATTATGGAGAGGAGACTTGAGTATTTTTGAAATATTGTATGTTTGTAACGTTTTCACGCAAAAACCAGTGGACCGATTTCAAAAATTCCTCCTCCATTAAGAAGCTGCAACTTCAATGCGTGACATAGGCTATACAATATGTACCACGGGCGAAGCCGAGCGCGAACAGCTAGTCATACATTATTCAAGACTTACAAAACACGCATTGAGCTCACGTTATATTTGATTCTAAAAATTTTGCAACCATCCAGACTATTATTTATTACCTAGGTATATTCAGTGATTTCTTGTACTAAAAATTAGCAAATACACTAGCTTACCGCCCGCGGCTTCGGCCGCATAGTCTAGAACTTTATTCAGATGTTTCACCCAAACTATGAAACACAAAAAATTATCATAAAATCTCTCTGTTGCGACGTAAAATCAATACAAAGAAACAAACACTTTCGCATTCATATGAAGTAAGCATTCGCACGTTTTAACTCGTTTATAGCAAAGATTATTGCATACTCTTAACTCACATAAATATATTCAATTAATTTCCTATTGACAAATAACTCAGTTTTGAGCCGTAGGAAGTTCTTTATAAACCACTAGCTTTTACCCGCGGCTTCGAACGCGTTAATTCAGATCAGTTTAATAGATGTTATCCTACTAATATTATAAATGCGTGAGTTTGTAAGGATGTGTGTGCGTTTGTTGCTCTTTCACGCAAAAACTACTCAACCGATTGCAATGAAATTTGGTACGTAGACAGCTGGACAACTGGACTAACATATAGGCAACTCTTTATCCCGATATTCCTACGGGATACGGAATTACGCGGGTGAAACTGCGGGACGCAGCTAGTTATACATATAAACACTACCTCTTGAATCACTGTATCTATTTAAAAAAAACCCTATCAAAATTACGTTACGTAGTTTCAAAGATTTAAGCATACATAGGGACATAGGGAGAGAGAAAGCGAAGCGACTTCTTTTTCTACTATATAGTGATTTACAAGTAATGTGCTTATTAAAGTGAACAAACTAATCGATCGACATTTCAGTTAAATATCATTACATTTCCATCTTCTCATTAGCCACGTAACGATATTGCTCAATAAGTTGGAGCCAAGGAAACGGCACGCAAAAAGCGACTCTCTCACTATTGGCACATTGATTATTACAGCGTGTAGCGTCGGCAAAAACACACAACCGACATGCTAGAATGCACCTTATTCACTTGGAGATAGAGTCGAAAATTATGTTTCGCCACACACAAGATGGCGACCGAGAAATAACTTCACGTACTTTTTACCACGAAACGAGCCATCAGGAAGTGAATTGTACACTTTTAGCAACAATCAGCCACACTCGACTTGTACGAGATTCGGTTTATATTTGGATATTTACGGAAATTGGCGAAATTGCGCAATGTTGCGAAGCGACAGGTTTTCATGTGTGAGAATCCTGATTCGTTTTTTCAATATATATTGTACTAAATTATGTTAAATTAGCTGCGACCCGCGGTTTCACTCGCGTAAGTCCTTATCCCGTAGGAATATCGAGATAAAAAGTTGCCTACATGTCATTTCAGTTGTCCAGCTGTCTACGTACCAAATTTCATTGCAATCGGTTCAGTAGTTTTTGCGTGAAAGAGCACCAAACACACACATCCTTACAAACTTTCGCATTTATAATATAAGTAGGATTAGTAGGATAGTAGGAAATAGGAAGAGTAGGATACATAGTGGGAGGACACTGCCGTCCAAGATACAGGCTCGGCCTAGTTTAGACGACCTAGTGTCCATAGTTATAAGTTGTTGGTTCAAGAATTTAAGCCACATATGCAATGTTAATGCAAAGTAAGGATAAATAATGATTTTTTTTTTAAATCTATCTATATTTTAACGAAAAAGAAAACACTCATTTCGGTGCAGCTCTTATAGGAAACTAAAATCGAAAACCATTGATGGTTTGAACAAAATCTTCCTTTACCCTACTTCTATTTTTCTTCTAAATTGAAGCAAATTGGAAACTATCTATTTCACAGAATTCATCACAAACCAGCCAGCCGTTTCCACAATGAGTAGCAGACATACAGACACACAGACTACACCGCTCGCACCAACCACACTTTCTCGCATTCCTACCGTTCGCTACAGTTATCTTGTTCACGCTTCGCTCTGTTTGCGATTTGAGAAATTAATTCTCATTGCGCGCTAGCTGAGGCGCGCGGCTTCTATCGCGTGGTACTCCGGTAAGTAGCCTATATATAGCTGGCTATAGCCGCTACCGACTACCCACAGCTGGCATAGCTGGCTATAGCTGGTATACCTGGGTATAGAATGGGTTCCAGCAAGCTGATCAGCTGTTTTCATGTCCATTGCAATCAGAAACCACCGCGAAGGAAGCGGCCCGTGCAGAAACCTAAATGACAATATTCCACATCCGCCAACTTACACTTGGCTAAATCTACACTGATATTATAAAGAGGAAACCTTTAAATTTTTGTATGTTTGTTACGTTATCACGCAAAAACTACTGGAGCTGGATTACAAAATTCTACCAATATTAGAAAGCTGCAACTTCACTGAGCTGCATAGGCTATGCCTATATATGTACCACGGGCCAAGTCGGGGCGAATAGCTAGTTTAAAATAAACATTAAATACACCTTTATTAAAACTGGGAGCGTTATGAAAAGCTGAGGTTGTGTGTTTGGTAGAAGAAATCTCCGAAAATGCTGGTTCAAAATGAAACATTATTAATGTTCTGAATGGTCGATCAGAGGCTATCACATCACGCTATCACCAGAAAAAGTGGACGCGGATGAAGCCGCGGGGTGTAGCTAGTATTATTAGGTACCTGGTAGAAATTTAAATGTATGATCTACCACAGATTAAATAGGTCAACGGTATATATAAGTAAAAATAAATTATCAAATTACTTACGCAGTTTCCAATAACAGTATAATACGACAATTTTTTCATCATTACCAGACAACAAATCACAGTACAACTTTATATAACATAATACCTTCCTTATAACCTGTGAATCACAATAAATCATTTTGAAGAAAAAAAAAACCATTGCCCACACGTAAATCTCGAATGGGACATTTGTAAAGAAATACGCGTTCGTAAAGTCGTTAATTAGATACGATCAAGTTTAATGGTATTATTGAATGTTTACGGCCGTTTCATGTGCGAATAATTAAAGTTATCGCTGAACAAGCGAATGCCTTTGTTAAGTCTTATGAGAATACCGCCGTTTCGCCAGTAATCAAGCTAGACAGACGCGTTCGATTGATAATGTTTCAATCTATATGGGTTTATGGAAATGCTAAGCAATTTTTGATGAATTTTGTCGTGGCAAAACGAAAAATATCGTTTGCTATTCCCATACTGATAAGTCATACTGACGTGAAGTTTTCATTTTAATCTGTTTTATCCTTTCACTCAAACCATATTTATCGTTCTGACAAAATTCATCAAAAATTGCTTAACATTTCCATCAACTGATATACATAGAATAATACAATTTCAAACGATGTTTTTACAACACTCAAACTTCGACTACAAGACCCATCCGTATCCAAACCTCCGGCACCTCACTGAACCCTCACACGATGCTCCAAATCCTTACCACCTACCATCCTACTACCATCTACGCGGAAACAACGATTTCACCACACGACATTCCAACGTCAAGTGCACGCCCCATCCATTTGCAGGCCGCGCAGGCGGCGCGCTTAACCTTGCCAATCCCCTCGACCCGCTCACTGTTACCCAACACAAAACACTGAATAATAAGTTAAACTACATTCACTATTACGCGTTAACTTACTATTGATGTGAAATAAAGATTTTTTGTTTTTTTTTTTTGTTGTTTCTAAACGACCTAACCTCAGGAACTGCTAGAACGAATAAAAATTATTACTAAGACGCTTCACCCGTATATTTATAGGTAACCTACTGCTTCAGACTCGATGTTGACCCACTTCAAAGGGACAGATTGAATTCAAACTCTGTACACTTATCGCGGATCGGTGACAATACAATAGTTTCATGAGTTTATCTTATTATCCTGATTAGGATCGCCGGGATTAAATCATACAAGCCTTCGCATTTATAATATTAGTAGTAAGTAGGATTATAAAAAGTTACTTGTGGTACTAATATTTTAATGAATTCAGGTAATTTTTCCAATTTTTACAACTCCAAAAAATGAATGGATGAATGAATGTATAAAAATTAATATATAAATTTTATTTAAGTTAAACGATCATTGATTTATTCGATTAAAAAAGCAACAGGTACATTTAAATGTCATTAAACAGAAAGTACAACCGACCTATGTGACATTTAAGTGATATCCAAAAACGAAAATTAAATGTGAAACATTGAAAAGGGAATTTAAAAATAGTGTACGTATTACACTATTTTTGTCCGATACCTGTTTTAATTCGAGACGATGACCTTTCATTGTGAAAAAGCTTGATTTAAAGAGGTTTGTCATTTTTGGCATATGACCACTTTTTGAAATAATCTATACTATTAATAATTTATTTCATACCAGCTGCGCCATGCGGTTTCACCCGCTTATGTCCGTATTCCGTAGCAATATCGGGATAAAAAGTTGCCTATGCGTTATTCCAGTTGTCCAGCTATCTACGTACCAAATTTCATTGCAATCGGTTCAGTAGTTTTTGTATGAAAGAGATATTTCTACCGAATACAGACGCGGGTGAAACAGCAGGGCGTAGCAAGTAAAAAATAAGCTCCGACTTACTACTTCATTCGCGAGCGCCGTCACGCTTAGAAGCTAGTATCTTATCTAACATCATCGTGAAATCTTCAAAAAGAGCTGTCGACTTAAAAATAGACAACCTAGGTCTCACTCCAGCGAAGGCCTAAATACTAAACTGGTTGCGGACAACCACAGATAACCTATTTTCGCCTGCGGTTACGTAATTGTAAACCAATGAGACCTCTCGCCGCTGAGATATCGCAATGTTATATCGTTTATTTATACAATGGTTTTTGTTAATTATTGGGATTACCTAATTGAGTTTTTTAATGAACGGGGAAGTCAGAATATATATTCGTTTAGATAAAAATGAAAACCAATCATTTATGAAAACCAATAAATAAATTTGATTCCAATGATTATGAAGAGATTTCATATTTCTATTCGGGCAACACGAAAATATGAGAATCATAGAAAAGACTTGGGCCAAATCGAAAAAAAATAGACCTCCACATATAAATTAAACAGTCCCTGAATGCAAGTCTGAATAGTATCATTGCTTCGATAAAAAAAAAACAATTTTTGGTGTGGCCAGATGACTACCGATTCTAAAAAAATCACCAGAAACAGGTTATCAACAAATACTCAGTAGGACCTAGCTTAGACCTGCCAGTGGGTGTGGTCAGTAATGCAGTGAATGACAAGTATGAAGTGGGCAAACCTCAAAACTGTGCTCCGCTGTTCATGTAAGAAGTATACAAGATTGATTGAAAACAAGTACCACAGTACAGTTACCCGACTGTGCTAGAAGACGAGTTAGGTATTTATGTACATGGGCACGCCTCGCCATCAGCTTGACGAATTTTAACTTCAGAGGCTTTGCTCGAAATTTCCAGCAATAATTAACGCAAGCTGGTGGACTCTTTGGGTAACAAAACTTCCCTTTAATACAGAAAATTAAATAGACAGCCACATGTACCTACATGCGTTAGTTTAAGAAAAGCTTTTATGGAAAGTAGAGAGAATGGCAATCATAAGCGGAAAAGAGGATCATAGAGAAAGGATCAAACTCAGTCGGAAAGCAAGACAGTATATAACGTCAGAAATTTCATCTCAGAAACTCAATAGATGGCAATTATGTTAGCGTAAATTATTTTGAAAATACTGAAAAACCCATACTGAAACTCTTACAAAATATTACTAGCCTTCTCTCTGCATAAGGCCATTATTCAAAGTATAGGATCAGAAGAAACTATCCCAAAAGCTTGCTTTCCGAACCGGTGGTAAATATTAAATTATATATTTCGACGGTTCATAAGGCGCTTTCTAAGGAAGCCTATATGAAGGAATAATTAATATTCGAACTTGAGTTTGAACCTTACTTCCCACGAACTGGCTAGATCTGGCGGAATTTAGAATCAACTAATTTAATTAAAATTAAATTAAAGCAATTGACATATATTAGCATTTTACATCGGTTACATTGGCCCTTGCCCAATATACTCATCGTGTAATATTACAACAAATCTATATACAGTTATCTTAACAGTAATATCTGAACCATAAACCGATCTCAAAAACAGAGTTAACAACGTGAATTTTCACTTAAAATGTAACTTTGGGAACAAACTAACAGAAAATTTATCATAACGAGTTGTTTTCCACGACTTCTCTATTTGAAATTAAACGTCACACCAACTTACTTCTAGGTATATCTTTATTGATCATTGTTACATGACGAACAGCTAAATTCTTAAACAATGACTCTAATTTCACTATCACGATCTTGTTACAGTTTAAATACGTATTCGTACAGGGTTATTCAATTTGTCTTTGTCAAATTTCTATTAATGAAAGCACGAAACTGTTTTGTTAGGCACCCGTAGGTGGTAGTTGTGGGACATGTATCGAAATTGCAAGAATTCTGACACTACGAAAAAAGAAAAATAAAATTCATGGAGCGCATACGAATTCCTATAGAGAGAAGTTAACAGAACAATATTTATATCACATAAACCACGCATTATAGTTAAAACAAACCGAACAGACACCGATAACATTACCGAAATCCATGCAATCGATAATCACGCCGATTTCACTAGCCAAGGCTATTGCGAAACGAAAACCGATAAATCTATATAGAACGTTCTAAATTCGAAATTATAAAACGGAACACTAACGTATCCCCCTCCTCTGGTGCAGGGCCCGAAATATGGTGACGGTCATTTTTCGAAAATGGAATACGCAACCATACGGCTGCGCGCGCGCAAACCGACTGCCGCTCGGGCGAAACGCGGTCATTTGAAATTTGCTTTTATTTCATTGTAATTCTCGCTGGCGTTTTGATACAATTGCTGTAATGAGCGTTATGATACGGTTTTAATACAATTTATCGTGATTCCGTAACCTTTCTCGCCGCTGCGGTGTGCGCGAGACCTGCTTCTTGTTGCATAACCTACATCATCTTTAGTTATGTGGTCGCTTTTTTTTAAAACGTCTTCTCAAAACGGAGGGGGACATCCAGCCGACTGTTCTTTGTGTTTATTACTTCACAACTTCATAGTGGGTGAACAGATTTTTATGATTTGATTAGCTGGCGCTTTCCATGTGGTCCCATTTTGACTCGTTAGGTCTGACAGGTTCTGACAAAGCAGTTAAGTATTTATTAAAAAATTATTATTTCAACCCTCTATATTAATATATAAAGTGTTTATTATTTAATTCATTCAGGGCAAATTAAACACGCCTAAATGTCTCTTCCGTCACAGAACCGGTATATATTCGGAAAGCCAGTCTGTTTATAAAACCCTGGTCCGACTTCCATGTGTTGATTTAGCTGTTATCCAATTATATTGTATAACATGCCTATGCTATTTATTTGTTCAGATGTTCTAAGATCAGCGAGGAAGTTAGAGAACTGAATTAAATAATTCTGTTCTACAAAAAAATGCCACTAACGTCCCTGGGGACGGAGGTACTACTCCTAAATTTGAAATGGGTCTAAATGACAACGACTCCCTATCAAACAGAAAAAGAATCGCGTCAATCGGTTGAAAACCCACGGAGTCATAAAGCCAAAACCTATTTAATGAATAAACAGTTGAGTTAAGCTGTATTATAGATATAACTTTATATTAATAGAAGATCTCATTTATCCATTGGATCCACATCCTTTTCCTCAACGATCCCAGTGTAACCCTTTAATCCCAATTCTCGAATCCCTTCCTCATCTTTTACTCTATAAAAGCGAGCAGCGCATTCGCAGAGGCACTTCCCCTGCAAATGTTCATCAGTGGAGGTGATCGCCTCCCATCAGGCGAACCACCAGCTCAGTTGCCCGCTATTACATAAAACAAAAACATTTACCAGAATGATCCATCCAATTGCATCGTCATTTCTTTATTACTTCATTATTCATAAGTTTCATTAATTATTCATTCATGATTTACAGCACAATGTCTCTCGTAAAACAAGCAACAAACGTGCCAATAAATCTTTTGTTATATGTTAATTGGTGTTTTCGAGCGAACATATAAAGTAATAACTACATAGTATAAAGCATAGCCGCTTCCCGCGTCTGTCCCTGTGCATGTTCGAGTGTGTATGCTTAGATCTTTAAAACTACATAATGGATTTTGATGAGTTTTAATAGATAGAGTGATTCAATAAGGTTTCGTCGTCTCAAAATCTACTATACTACTCCGAATATAACGAAACCGCGGGCAATAGCTAGTATTTAGTTAAAGTAAAAACAGGATCACAAATAAATAGAACTGGAAAACACGCTTTGATAATTACAATGAACTAAATTGTCTCACTCGCTCTTATACGACTATACCTACGTAGGGAAATCATTGAATCCTGCGGCGATCCTTATTAGGATAAGATAAACTAATGAAATTATTGTATTGTCACCGATCCTTGATAAGTATACATAGTTTGTATTCAATCATCCGTTTCGAGTGGACCAAAATCGAATCTAACGGAGTACATAACATACAAGCATACATGTGAAGCTTCATGGTTCAAAGAAAAACAATAATCGTTAAACAGAAATATTTCTAAACACGACATCCACTACATCCTCCATCTATTTTCTAATCAGATACATAAGCTACGCCATTGCCAAGTACCATCAAAATCCGTTAAACAGTATTTGCGTGAAAGAATAACAAACACACATCCATCCCCACAAACTTCACAGCACCAGTAGGAAACCTATCAGAAACAAAAGAATAAAAAAAAAACCCATCAAAAGTGCAAAATTATTGAAACCATTACACACACTAACAACGGGCAATGTTTACACAACACTCGCCACGTCTGTTTGTCTTTGTAGTGCGCTGCGGTTCCTTGTTTGCGTCGTGTTTTGTAAACACACGACTTAACTAGCTTGGCCGAGTGAACGTGTGCGTGTGTGATCATACAGCTAAAATCTAATTCAAATATTTATTTAATCAATGAGATCTCTTCTGGAAGCAAATTCGAATCAAAAATCGCTTGAAACAAATCAAACTCAAGCGCGGAGTTTGATTGATTCCTCGAGTGATTGTTCGGGTGAAATCCCGGGGCGCAAATAGTTCCACTTCCTACTAATATCATAAATGCGAAAGTTTGTAAGGATGCCTGTGTGTTTGTTATTCTTTCACACAAAAAGTACTGAACCGATTGCAATGAAATTTTGTACGTAGATAGCTGGACAACTGGAATAACGTATGGGTAACTTTTTATCCCGATATTCCTACGGATTACAGACTTACGCGAGTGAAACCGCGGGGCGTACCTAGTCCCTACTAATATTATAAATGCGAAAGTCACTCTGTCTGTCTGTCTGTTAGGCTTTCACGCCTAAACCACTGACTCGATTTTGATAAAATTTGGAATGAAGATAGAACTGAACTTGGGAAAGGACATAGGATACTTTTTATCGCGAAAAAAGGGTAGAAAGAGTTGAAAGAGGGGATGACAGTTCGTTATTGTCAAACCGATTTCGATGAAACTTGGTATGAAGATGGAGCTAAACGTGGGAAAGAACAAACCATACTTTTTAATGCAAAGAAAATACTCCTTACCATGTCGCGCGATATAAGCGAATTCTACGCGGGCGAAGCCGCGGGCGAAAAGCTAGTATGTTATAATTGACTTATAATATTAATAGCTCAGAGGATAGTATCGGTTACTTACTGGGAAAACTATTATGCAATAGTTTACAAGGTAATCTTATTATTCTACGGAATATTTTGTATCCGGTGTTGTGATCGATACATCTGTTATAATATATCCTACTATAATCCTACTAATATTATAAATGCGAAAGTTTGTACGTATGGATGGAAGTTTGTTACTCTTTCACGCGAAAACAGCTAATCGTATCTACATGTAATTTGGTACAGAGATAGATTTTAGTATGGATCAGTACATAGGCTACTCTTTTTTAGCCGGTTAGCATGCGAGCGACGCCGCGGGTAACAGCCAGTTATCCCTACTAATATTATAAATGCGAAAGTAACTCTGTCTGTCTGTCTGTTACTTTCACGCCTAAACCACTGAACCAATTTTTTTGTAATTTGGTATGAAGGTAGAACTAAACTTGGGAAAGGACATAGGATAATTTTTATCGCGAAAAAATGGTAGAAGGTGTTGAAATAGGGAGATGAAAGCGATATAACCGAATTCCACGCGGGCGAAGCCGCGGGCGGAAAGCTAGTATTATATAGTATTGATGGTTTGCGCTGATGAAATCTCTCACCATCATTAAGACGGCTAGTAAAAGCCATTTCCTTACATAATGTGTTGCTACACACGAGTTAGTTACAATATTGCGATGTTATTTCAGTATGTAATAAGTTATAACAGTATGTGTTGACTGTAGTGGAAGGGGGGGGTTACGTTTTTCGAAACATTACAACATATTAATTCCCAGCTGCGCCCCGCGGTTTCACCCGCGTAAGTCCATATCCCGTAGGAATATCAGGATGAAAAGTTGCCTATGTGTTATTCCAGTTGTCCAGCTGTCTATGTACCAAATTTCATTGCAATCGGTTCAGTAGTTTATGCGTGAAAGAGCAACAAGCACACACACATTCTTACAAACTTTCGCATTTATAATATTAGTAGGAAGTAGGAAGTATAGTAGTAGGATTTTAGATGCGTTTTTGTAAAGTGATAATTCATGTTACATTTTTTATGTCATAGCGGGCAACAGCTGGTGGTTCGCCTGATGGTAAGCGATCACCTTCACCCATGAACAGTGGGAGCCGAAGGCCCAAATCCTTTTGACTTCCCAGTCCTTTCGTTTATTCCTCTCGCCAATCTTTTCTTCATCCCTACCCAATTTGAAATCGACAATCCACTTATACAAGCGTAAGGTCTGCAAACGACCTTACGTCTCTCCAAATGTTCACGGGCGGTGGTAGCGTTCACCATCAGCTCCATCCCACCAGCTCCATTGCCGACTGTGACCAAAAAAAAAAAAATCTTGTTTCGCTCAAAGATACGAACGAACACTGCACGATAAAAAGAAAGATCTAGAATATTTATCTAGTGTCACGCGTAGGTTTAGCATAACCTATCAGAAGTGACACAAACACCCGTCGTCTCGGCCGCGGCGGTCCCCGGTTCAAAGTACGCGCGTACAAACTGGTTGTACGCTGACTGCGGCCATGTAACATCCTCCTCCCTCCATCTCTATATATGTATATGAGATTCTCGTGTCACTGTGTTAGTTAGTATAACTACTCCTCCGAAACGGCTGGATCGATGATCATGAAATTTTGTGTGCATATATAGAGTGAGGCAGAACAGCGTTTGCCGGGTCAGCTAGTAATACTATAATTCTTAGGCATAGCTCTTATGGATATTAGTTGTGGAGATGTCAAACAGATTACCAGCGCGTGGTGGAAAATTTTTGATGCAGTTGTGAGGAAGCGGAAGTCATTTCGGCGATGGTAACGGCAGAAATTAATCTACATTAATGCTATAAAGAGGACTTCAAAAATTCATTAGAAAGCTGCAACTTCACTGAATGACATAGGCTCTATACGTACCACGGGCGAAGCCGTGCGAACAGCTAGTACGTGAATAAATCCCTACTAATATTATAAGCGCGAAAGCCTGATCATCTTAACACCTAAACCACTGAACCGATATTGATGCAATTCAACAACAAATAGTTTGAGACAAGACGGGCCAGAAGTTTTAACTTCATTTATCCCACGGGGACTTACATCCACACGAATCCCAAAGAATTTTGTGGCTACAACGCCGTCTGTCTACACTTACCTATGTATGCGCGGGCGCAGGCGGAATACCAGCGTATGAATAAAAGAACAAACAACATACACGACGATTTAATAGCATAATAAATAATATATCATGCACAAAACAAAAACACAGAGACAAATAAAAAGGTATGGAAATAAACGACAAAATAAACAAATAATTAAAATTGAATAACGACGCGAACACGGTGCTCGCAATAAAAACGAAAAACAAAAATAAAAGCAAATTCAACCGAAACTTAGTTCCAAAGAAAACAGCGTACAAAGAGACAAAGAGACGCGTCTCTCATATAGACTTCTCAGTATTGAAACGGTGTCGTTGTTTTATCATCATATTTTTAATAATACAATAAATCAGATGCTATCGGCGCGATGGGCGCATCGTGTGGAACATGAGTTTGGATGAGTCGCTTCCAGCCCGCGGCGTCGCTCGCTTTTGTCTCACGTACAACTTACGTTCAGTTACCTTCAACAACTTTTTACTTATTTAATTAAGCAAAGTTGGTTCCAACTCTAAACTCCTAACTAAATAGTCTCACTTGCTCTTATATAGAGTATGCGTATGGAAAAACACACACACACGAACGCACACACGCACTCACGCACGCACACACACGCACGCACGCACGCACGCACACACTCACACACAAGCATGCAGGAATATGAAGTAATTGTTAGCATTTCTTTTTATAAGTGTACAGTTTTATTTTAATTAAACATATTGTTGTAATGTTGTTACTTGTTGGATTACAAATAAATAAATAAAAAATAAACGATTTTATCATAGCGATCCTTATTGGGATCATAAAATATGACAAGCGTGCAAAGTTCGAATTGAATCCGTCTGTTTGTCCGTTCGAAGTGGGTCGAAATCGAGTCTAAAGCAGTCGGTTACATACAAACATACAGGTGAAGCTGATAAACGCCTGCTATATGTACGTGTTTGTTTTACAAAATTCCTCTTTCCAGTATAACATAAAAAAAACCATCGAAACACCATAATACGTTTAACCTGCAACATCATTAAGTACACCATCACGATCACGTCGTCAAAAGTGTCACGGAAGAAATCTCGGAAACAACAAAAGTGTACAAGAAGCGAATCACTAACCATCCCAATATACTTGCAGTCAATTTAATGAACACTCAAAAAAAGCCGTTCGAAGGCTAAAAACGAAGATTCCTCAAGGCCTACTCCGAGAGATCTAATAATAAACGGGGTAGTCACTGGACGGCTTCCGTGCAAAACAGTTTAGCTAAATAAAATACTCCACATATTGCTGAATATCTCATTAATTGATAGATTGCAATATAAACAATAAAAAAAATAAGCCATTAAAAGTTACGGGAAGCAATTAACGTAGGTGCCTACGATGGGGGGGGGTTTTATATATTTATTTTGTCTATTTCCGAATAAGAACAATTTGATAATTAATTAATGTTAATTAAAATGTTCATTAATATATTATTAACAATGACATCGAATACGATTCCATAATCGTTAAAAGACGATTAAATTACGCATATATTTTGACGCCTCGGCGCTGACACGCTTGGGTTGGTGATTATGGAGGTATTTTTAACCGACTTCCAAAAAATGAGGTTATCAATTGTCGTCCACGTTTTGGTGTATTCGTTGCGGGTTGATTGCAATTTTTAAAGATTAATATCAATGCTGCTTTTAACTATATTAACCTGTATGGTTATATAACCTGGTGATTTTTTTTTAATTGCGATAGTCGACGATTGTTAAAAAAAAAATACATTTTATAAATACTTGTAAAAATAACTCGAATCATAAATTTTCGAGTTTGAGTCGACTTTTTGAAATATGTACATACAAAATAAGGTTCGTTTGAGTACTTTCATTGAATATTTAAGTTTTCGTTTGAGTTTAAATTTATTTAGCACTTTTTGAAATGGGTTACAAACGAGGATCGTTCATGTACTTACTTACAGTGAAAGAAAGAAAGAAAAGAAAGAAAGAAAGAAACATTTATTTGAACAGTGCAGTTTGAACAGTGAATATTTGAGTTTGAGTTTGGCCGGATAGATTTTGACGGAACTTTACACTGGCAGTTGATGTAATAAGGAACGACTTGGTCTACTATTAAATACAATTGGAAACGTAAAAAGAAAAAACAATCTTCGCATGCGAAATCGTGGGGCGCAGCTAGTTAGTAAATAAATTTTAAGATTTATGTGTTTTTTGGTTTTTCTTGTAGATAACGTAATTTATAAAATACAAAAGAGAAGGTCAAATAAAAGGAAAATTAAGATAACAAGCAAAAAAGGTTCAAAGATATGTAAATTGCGGGAAACTAATTAAATAAATTTATTATATGAATAAGCTTATCTGTGTGAGTAATTTGTTTTATAAGTGATTAAATTATTGTATTTGAATATTTTAATTTGTTTTAAAAATTGTTTTGTTTGTTTGATTGTTCATTTGTTTCCCATGTAATGTTATGTTTTGCCGAGCTAAAAAGGAAGCTAGAGAGTCTAAATTATCTGCAGATACAAAAATCTTCACTACACACTATAAAGCAAAGTCGCTTCTCGCGTCTGTGTGTATGTATGCTTAGATCTTTAAAATTACACTACGGATTTTAATGGCTTTTTTTATGAGATATTGTGATTGAAGAAAAAGGTTTATATGTGTTATAACATCTATTAAACCACTCCGGATTTCATGCGCGAAGCCGCGGACGAAAGCTAGTAATATGTACAACGCAAAGGTGACTTACTGACTGATGTATCAAGGCACAGCCCAAACAACTGGACCGATCGGGATGAAATTTGGCATGCAGATAGCCGCTGTAACGTGTACCGATAAACTGCTTATTTAAATATTACAAACAGACATTCCAATTTTTATTTATTGGTATATTTATAACTACAATATAACAATAACTACTTACATAAGAAAAAAAATAATAAAATTATATATACGTAGTTAAGAACAACACTACACGCTATAATGTCAGAATCAAGTTAATTTTCTGAGTATATATACGTAAATATTACAATTAATCCTAATCAGGCTAATAAGATAAACTCATGAAACTGTTGTATCGTCACCGATCCGCGATAAGTGTACAGAGTTTGAATTCAATCTGTCCGTTTGAAGTGGGTCAGAATCGAGTCTAAAGCAGACGGTTACATACAAACACTATGTTATGTTGTTAAGCGAATAAAAGTGTGTTATTCAAAAAATATAATCTACCCATATACTATATACTATGTATATTAAATACCTATTAATTTACTGTTATTTTTTTATAATTCAAGTAGACTTTAACTACAGGAAATAAGTTAAAAACATACATAATTAATATCAAATTAATATCAGGGCCTTTCAGCCTCGTTCTAACGAACTTTATTCACGCGTTAGCCGTGTATAAATAAATGAATGAACATATTTAAATAAACTAAAAATCGGTTAAAAAAAAAACACATCTGAAAAATCTCTCAATAAACGTAAAATCCTTGATATATGAATTCATTATGATATTCCCACCGAAAACAACACAATTAATATTCCGATAAAAACCTAACTGATCATACCTGTTTCTTGAGACACGATTTTTTTACTATATGAATAATAATTGGAAAAAAAAAACATAGGTATCAGGAAATACCATATATATATTGAATAGAAATCTCGCCAGAGAGTGGCTGGGGTGATTTTTTTATGTCACCATCGGCAGTGGAGCTGGTGGGACGCCTGATGGTAAGCGCTACCACCGCCCATGAACATTTGGAGAGGCGTAAGGCCGATTGGATACTGACTCCATATGATTTGTTCTCATTAGCTGTTTAGTTTATATTCAATGCATAAAGAAAGCAATACTTTCACGTATTTATTACTTACTAGCTTCCCGCCCGCGGCATCGCCTGCCTCCATAGTGTTCTCACCTTTTAAACCTTCCCTGGACTATTCAGAATGCACCAAAACCATGATTATAAAAATCAGACCAGCCATTTTCGACTTATAGCGAGACCGACGAACAGCAATTGATTTATATATAAGAAGATGCATATAGACATAATATAACATTTTATATAATAAACATCAAATAATCTACTATAGATTTAAATTATTTCTGCTCCTCACCAACGAATAACGCATATTAACAAAAATACAAATAGAAAAAAAAAACATATAAAAACCTAACACGAGCAGAGCCAGGGCGATCATCTAGCAGACCATACCATCATAAACTGCAACAACCATTGCGTAGCGTAACACACAAACATATTAAAACACTTCGTCCAACTCAACTTGCGTCAGTAATGTTTATTTAATTCTATATTTACCCAGTACGATGTCACGCTTCGCAAATATTTTGACAAGTCTCTTAGAAGTACACTAGCTGCGCCCCGCGGTTTCACACGCGGACAATACTCATACTGTTTCGTACCTAAAGGAACGTAACGTATTTTGGAACATGGGTTTCCATCTATTTTCCATTAAAATTGCATCCCAATCGGTGATGTGTTTCAGCCGTGCAAGCGTAACAGAGAGACAGATTTGCATTCATGACCTAAGAACGGATTCTTAGGTAATTATACAGACTTGGCTTGATGGGCGTTGGACATACATACAAATTAAGTTCACACTATCGCACTACATATAATATTACTAACTGCGCCCCGCGGTTTCACCCGCGCCATTCCGTATCCCGTAGGAATATCGGGATAAAAAGTTGCCTATATGTTATTCCAGTTGTCCAGCTGTCTACGTACCAAATTTCATTGCGATCGGTTCAGCAGTCTTTGCGTAAATGAGCATCAAACACACGAAGGTAAACAAACACACAGCGTGGTTCGTGACCAATTCGAGGTGGAGTAATTAAATATTTGCACAGTGGGTTTTTCCCATTGATAAACGGAAAACTAGTCAAATCACCGACTATTTCCGCCTCCGGCTTCAACTATGTATAAATCAATTGCTGTTAGTTAGCCTCGCTGAAACTCGAAAATTGCTACACCGATTTTGATAATTTTTGATGCGTTCCTAATAGTCTAGGGAAGGTACAAAAGGTGAGGAAAATAAGGAAAAATGTGTCAAAAAACGTTCCATTGCGTAGCGAAGTTCGCCGGGTCAGTTATATAGTATGGAATAAATATTAATTCAGAAACACGATTGAAAGTTTCTGATGAAAACTAGCTATAACCTGCGTCGTCACTCGCGTGGTACCAGGGCAAGAAGTAGCCTACGCGCGAATTTGGACTAATCAATCTCCGTACCAAATTTCATCCAGATACGATAAGCTGATTTCGCGTGAAAGTGTAACAAACATCCATCCATTCATCCACACTTGCAAACTTTCGCGTTTACAATATTAGAAGGATCTGCTATCCATCCGTTGCTAACCATCCTGACATAAAACATCACCATCCGTCGTACAACATCGAACCTACAACCTGTTTCACAAACAAATACCTAAACACAAGAGCGCTCCACCGACTTCACCCAAGACCACATACCTAAATCAATAGAAATGTAGTCACACAAGATTTTAGCGAACTGAATATCTGAATCTGTATACTTAAATATCATTCGAAACTCGTTACATAAGCGTCTTAATATTATCACAGATCTCGACATAACAACCTTCAAGCATCTATCAACTACTATGTTGTTAAAAATGTTATTTTAATAGCAATACTAAGAAGTTATATGGCCAGTAATAAAAGCGTCAAGTAGGTAAACAACTCACAGGCAAACGTATTCCAACACTAATGCACACAACAGCAATAAAATATACAAAAATATCGCTTCTCAAATTGTAAATAACGGCACCAGACTTTCTTGGGCCTTTAATAAAACTTTAAATATAAAATACAAAAAAAAAAAACTTAATTGTCCCATTCCTATATGTACATGGGGAATTTTTTAAATCCTAGCGATCCTTATCAGGATAATCAGATAAACTTATAAAATTCACCGTTCGCATACACCGATCGCATGATACGTGTGCAAGGTTTGACTTAAATCTGTCCGTTTGATGTGGGTCCACAATCGAATCTAAAGGATTCGGCTACATACAAACATACAGGTGTAGCTAATAGTGTTTATAATATAAATACTTACACCACTTCCTCAAGAATGCACTCGTCAACTTGGCGCATAGTTTATCGCGGCCCTGCATTTTGTATAGTCACACACACACAAACACAATACACACACAATCACTGAATCCGTTGCATTTAGCACGCGAGCGGTGCGCGCATCACGTCCGTCGCGATCAACGGTCTAACAGCGACTGACGTCCGAACGCGAACCGGGTGCGTACGCGCAGCTCTGAAACGAGAAAAATAAAGAATTATTTCTTCAAAAGGTCACGGGTAAGGACCTTGCGCTAAGGATAAGTACGTATATGTGAAGGAAAACAATTTTTAAATCGGGTTTTTGTGTGGTTGTAAAAAAAAAAAACAACGTGACATTCGAGACAAGTTTTAAATTATTGTTATCTGTTGTGAAATCTGCACGTCGCTTAGAATATTATTTTATGTACCATTAATAAAGTTGAATAAGTTTATTAATACATCGTCATGTGATGCTAGGATCAAAACCGTAACTTACAGTTTTCTGTTTACTTTTTGAGCTTAAGTATAAAGCCTTAATTTATTAATTGTTACATTATTACGGTCCATGAGATACAGCCTGATGACAGACGGACTGACAAACACACCGAGAGACCAACGTTTTTACCGTTTGGGTAGCTAATTACCAATCTAAATATAACATTGTCATGATAATTCGTCGCAGGAATATTCATACATATTCAATAATCAAGTCAGAAACTTTAAAATTCTCAAATATCAGGGCCACTATTTTTCCGGTATCAAACCTTGAACAGACTTAATTTGTTTCTCATTGGCCCCGTTGTCGTTATTATAAATAATTTGGGGTCACTTTTGATGGTAGGTCAAAGGACACCACAAGTAGGAAATAGCAGTTCTTTGAAATGGCATCTCTCATTTACATCATATTTGGTCTTTAGTGATTTAAATCATTTATGAGAGTAGGAAAATACGTTTATGATCTTACATATAAAGAAGAAAAAACCAAAACATTGTTAATAATTCGGGCAGAACTTTTTTTTTATATAGCTAAACAGGCAAACGAGCAGGCGGTTCATCTGATGGAAAATGATGTCCGCCGCCCATAAGCACCCGCAATGCCAGGGGCACCGCGAGTGTGTTGCCGGCCTTTCAAGAATATGTAAGCCCTTTTTTGAATGTTTCCTTGTCGAATTCTTTGAGAAACACTTCTAAGCACTTCCACTCAGTGCAATGTGATTGATTTTTATTCGTTGGTTTTACAGGATATTTTTTATGCTCTTTAATTCATATTTTCTTCTATCTGTTAGTGACGCTGGCTTACAACTTTTGGATTCTAATTTTATCAATGAATCCGTTTAAACTATACAAAATAACCAATTTACTTAAACAATCAAAACGCCCCAGTCCTTATTTTACCTACTCTGTAGTTATTTTTTATATATCTACTTTTAGGTAAATACCTATTTTTTATTATTTTGTAATACATCAAAATTTTAAAGTTCTTTCATGTTAAACTCAAGTAAAAGTAACTTACGTGTGAGGAATAACTTAATTTCATCGAAAGTATGTCATGCAATGGTACAGCAAGGTTAACTTGGACATAAGTTGAGAAAAGTATTTAGACATGTTCACTTGAATATGGCAATTTCTAACTCGAGGTTAAGTGATTAGAGTAATAGTATTTTTAATGTTAGGTATAGAGTTCTACTAGCTGCGCCCCGCGGTTTCACCCGCGTACGACTGTATCCCGTAGGAATATCGGGATAAAAAATTGCCTATATGTTATACCAGTTGTCCAGCTGTCTACGTACCAAATTTTGCAATCGGTTCAGTAGTTATTGCGTGAAAGAGCAACAAACACCCACACCTCACAAACTTTCGCATTTATAATATAAGTAGGATTCCATTACAGGCAACGTAAATTAGATATATATATTAAGACTACAGACGTGCTGATATCTATATATATAAAATTCTCGTGTCACAGTTTTCGTTGCCATACTCCTCCGAAACGGCTTGACCGATTCCTCTGAAATTTGGTAAGCATATTGGGTAGGTCTGAGAATCGGCCAACATCTATTTTTTATCCCGATATTCCTACGGGATACGGACTTACGCGGGTGAAACCGCGGGGCGCAGCTAGTATTATATAATATCTAGATCTAGATAATACCGGTTTTTGACAAGATCGGAATTTTTCAAAATATTATTTATGTACAAAATATTCAGAGTTTACAGTTAGATAAATCACAACACATAAGACAGAGTAGCTTTCTGCTTTAGGGATAGCTTCTTATTGGAAATTTGCAGTTACGGACACATTAAATAACGGTTCAAATTCGTGGTTTATTTTGCTGGAAGCATACTAGAAAGAAATTGTTTTCTTCCCACTCAACATTCTACTGTATAACCTTTCAACACTTAACCGTGAAATTTGGTCCAAACCTCCTTCAACCTTCAAACCTTTCCGGAAACCGAGAAATCGCACAAATCAGCAATCCGCCTGTCTCTATCTACTCGTCTTTGCTCTTTCCAAACTCCGAAGATTACCAACGACGATTAGCTGCCGAGATTCGCTAACTCAGTTACATAATGACATTTCTTCCCAGGCCATAAGATCGACAATCGTGTAATAATTAATTTGGGTTGTGTATTGGGTACAACTTTCTCGCGTTGAGTAATGTTATGCAAAACAAGTTTAACTTCTTTGGGTTAGTAATAACTGTGTCGTATTACCAGATATATATAGTCTGTGGGATCGCTTCATTTCTTTTCAATATCGTTAATAGTTTATCGATACCTATATTATGCCTGAATTTTTGTTTTGGTTTGTAATGTTAAAACTAAATTACATATTCTAAATATTTTTTTTTAATCAGAAATGAAATGTTATTCCTGATCGATGCAGCTTATATTATGTAGATTGAACTGCCTTGCCAGTTCAACCTGGATAACCTCTGTTAAGGAATCATACTCGACTCGAGCTAAAAATTTCGACAGACTATAAAAGCACTAATGAATTATATAATTATGTATCTCTGTACAACATTTCACCGAGATGCTAATCAGTTGTTATTCACTGACATTTTTTGGGTTCCGTGTCTGTCTGTCTGTCCGTCTGTCACTGGGCTGTATCTCACCAACCGACGTAGTTTAACAAATGCGATTTTTAGACTTAATGAATTTCTGTTGAAGCAATAAAAACAAATAATTAAAAATCGAGATCCAAAATTGGATTTGTGAAAAATTTTTTTGCAATTGTTCTAAAAATCTTATTTGTATGAGACTCATAGTGTTGCGAGTCCGACTCGCACTTGACAGGTTTTATGGACGAAACTTTTAGGGTCAAAGAGCAAAAATAATTGCAGTGCTACAGCATTTTATGACTGGTTCTTTGAAGAAAATTGGCAGCGAATGTTGCCTAATAGATACCTACCTATGACTTAAAACTCGTATCAATAAAGTCTGTTTCAGTGTTTGAGACAACAGTTTTGGAGAATTATTTGAATATCTCATAATTCATACACGAATACTTATTAAAATTGATGAATATCAGCAAACGATTGAGTTCGCAGTTCACAGAGACCAACCAGCATCATTGCATGCAGTAAGTCTACACAAATAAATTAAATTGAATTGTCTGTTTGTAATGACAAAATAACTGCTCATTATATAGTTTAGTATAGGATTTTTTAGAATATGCAAACAACAATTGTTACGGGCACATTTTGTCCGTTTGTTTGTCTACCTATTTTTTTATATAATAGTCTATCTGAATCGACTGACGCGACTTACACTAGCAGGCAATTGAAACATGTCTTAATTTATGTGTGTATCACGATTATTAAATTTCCGTCCGTTAATATCCGTAGATGGTAGTACATATTTCCATGTAGACAGAAAGCTTCAGTAATTCATTGATTCATCCAAAGCTTCCCATACTCAAATAATAATTTATTCAACTACACTTCTTTAGCAATTTCTAAAATCATAAGACATAGAATTCAAATACCACTGGTCCGCTGCAAAGAAGACTCTGCGGTTGCTCCATTAAAAGCATATCAGTCTATTCTAGTATTCTCGTTATGAGTTATGACCTTAAGAATAGATATAACGTAAAGACACCTCGACCTTATTTACTACGACAATACTGCACATATCTCGTAGACAATCCGTTTTGCAACACGTTTGAGAATTTTAACATTGCCAACACTCTCACAATGCAAACTACAATAATTAACACAAACTGTTTTGCAATTTTGCGGGTGATTAATTGTACTGTTGTCTTGTACGCGATGTAAGGTTTTCGTCTCGGAAAGCAGGCAGTAGGCAGAGGTTCATGCACATCATCATCAGCCCATATATGTTCCCACTGCTGGGACACAGGCCTCCTATGAGGGTCCAGGTCATAAATCCACCACGCTCGCCAAGTGCGGGTTGGCAGATGTCACATTTCGTCTAACTTTTGATTCTTGGACATGCCGGTTTCCTCACGATGTTTTCCTTCATCGTTTTAAGCAGTGGTGATGTTATCCACCCGTGCCGATAAATTGAAAAATCAATTTATTTCCTGCAAGCTCGCATGGTCTCGAACCCCAACTTATCGATTTTCAAGTGCGAGATTCTCACCACTGAGCAACCACTGCTTTTAAGGTTCTTGTACATTGAGCTTAAAATTATAAGAGATCAACTACAGAGTGTCTTGCCGGCTGCAAGCAACTGAACTGGTGGGTCGCCTGATGGTAAGCGATCACCGCCGTCCATGTACATTCGCTGAGGTAGTGCCTCTGCGAATGCTACCCGCTTTTAAGGGGTAACGAATAAGAAAATAGGACAAACTATGTTATGACTATCTAAAGCGCTTCTGAAGAAGGACTAGTTGAATAAATAAATGTGTGTGTGTAAAGTTAGAGTTAAATCCATAAGTTTTTAGTCACCAAGTATCGATATGCTCATACTTTAATCGTTCACAAAACAACACAAGTTTCGAATGACACATTTCTTCGCAAATGATTAATTTATAGAATATTTAATCAATCACAGCTATTGTGGTCGGTGTCTTACAACAAACAGTGTATTGGCTGTGACTCAGAATGCGTCATTTGGTTTATTCAAGGGCAATAAATACAAGGTATGCTACTTTTTATGCTACGTTTTAATACCTAGCGGAAAAGAATCCTTACTTCACTACATAGTATAAAACAAAGCTATTTCTTTCTCTGTCCCTATATATGATTAAATCTTTAAAGCTACGCAACGGATTTAATAGATAGAGTGATTCAAGAGTAAGGTAAATATATATCATCTATTTAACAACTCCGAATTGCGAAGTGCAAAGCCGAGGGCGAAAGCTAGTCCTACTATCCTACTAATATTATAAATGCAAAAGTTTGTAAGGATGTTAGTGCGTTTGTTGCTCTTTCACGCAAAAACTACTGAACCGATTGCAATAAAATTTGGTACGCAGACAGCTGGACTTTTTACCCCGATATTTCTACGGGATACGGACTTACGCGGGTGAAACCACGGGGCGCAGCTAGTCTATTATAAATGCTAAATTGTGTTTATTTATCCTTTTACTTCGCTCCGGAGCTGTTTATTATATGAGTTTTGTGTCCGGAGATAGCTAGGAGACTAGAGAGGGATTTAGGATACTTTTTATCGCGGGAAAACATCGCAGACCCTTGGGAAGCTCTAATATGATATCTATACGCACTCTGTAACTTATAAATTCCCATAGATGGCGCTGTATTAAAATATGACATTTTACATCAAAATTGTTAATTTCTTTGACCAGGCGGGCGGAAACCTAGTGTTATTTAAGTTTATTGAGTGTACACTATTGTATATTTGACAAGAAAGCGAATTGAAAAAAAAAGCCAATAAAATAACTTCTAATTTGAGCAGTTTCGTGAGATCCGTTTTATTTATTTTATTGAGAGCAACTTATTATTCTCTACAGTTCGTCGAAACGTTTTAAACGAGGTGTAAAAAGCTACTTTTTAAAACTATGATTATCTTCTGTACAAAATACAAAATGTTAGATAAGTATATGAAATAAAAGATCTTCATGCAATTGCCCATAAATTATTTTGAATAAAAATCTAACCCGCTTTCAAATTGTCGGTTGGTGCGGGACCAAATAAAAACGGGATCACACGGGCAGAAGCTTTCAGATAAAAAAGAAACAACAATAACGATTGATCCGTTCAAAGTAATTGCGTATTTCAACACACATAAAACCAATCAAATCAAGAACCTCCGCCTTTTTTAAAATACCGGTTGACAAACCAGGACTCTCGATTACCAGCAATATTCACATGCGACGTCGGTCTATCGAAACGGCATAATTGTAGGTTAAGGCATGAAACCTTGACGGATGCCAATACGTTTCGTCAGACGTTGCCCAAGCGCATTGCCGCACCCGGAACCCGGGATCCTGTACGCGTAGCATCTATTGCTAAATGTTCCGCGTTATTGATTGGTAAATCGACCTCATCGCTGCTATTATGTACGCTGTGGCTCGCTTCGGATCCGCCCGGGTTGGAATTTAAAAAGATACTAGCTGCGCCCCGCGGTTTCACCCGCGTAAGTCCGTATCCCGTAGGAATATCGGGATAAAAAGTTGCCTTTATGTATTTCCAGTTATCCAGCTGTCTACGTACAAACTTTTATTGCAACCCGTTCAGTAGTTTTTGTGTAAAAGAGCAGCAAACTAACACACATCCTTACAAACTTTTGCATTTATAATATTAGTAGAATTAGTAGATTAGTAGACTAATAGGATTAGCCAATAGCTGTAGTAACGATGTTATTGTGGAAGCCGAGCACGCTTCGGCACGAATTGGGACAGCGCACACCGGGGATGTACCACACACCGACACAGGACCGGCGTGAAATAGAAGAATGTGAGTGTATTTCGTACGGTGTGCGGGGGAGCTGGAAGCCTTTTTCTTTTCCTCACCCTTAGAATCCTTTCCTTATCCTTTATCCCTTAAAAGCATTCGCAGGGGCATTAATTATGGGAATGTTCATAGGCGGTGGATATCGCTTACCATCAGGCAAACCACCAGCTCAGTTGCCAACTATCAAATGCAAAAGTTACGATGTCACCTAGGAACAATAAAGCTTTCTGCTCGTGCGAATTTCGCCCCCAAGACGCATGATTCTATCAAGACGCATGATCGTATCTCAATACAGTTCAGTAACAATCGATCATATCCGAAGACATCCACACCAGCAAAAACCATCTAATTACAATTCGTTACGCACTCGCTGGCGGACAATGTACGTAGAGTAAATAAAAAGTGGCTTACATTCGTGGTGGCCTGCTGGAGTTCCGTATACATCACAGTTATTTAACGTTGTATAAAACAAATATATATATGTATTTTATAGCAACTTTCCCATGTCGGTGTAGACCGCGTAGTTAAAGGATACTCGTCTCCTTACACACCCACACAGAAGACCGGCGTGATATAGCAGCATGCAACTGTGTTTCGTTCGGTGAGTTGGGTTACTGAAGGCCTTCATCTTTTTCCTTATCCTTCCCAGTCCTTTCCTTTATTCCTCTCGTCAATCGTTTCTTAATCCCTTTCCAATTTAAAGTCAGCAATACATTTGTAGAGATATAAGATCTGCAAACGACCTTACGCCTCTCCAAATGTTCATGGCCTTTGATAGCTCTTACCATCAGGCGACCCATCAGCTTCATTGCCGACACAACAACCACTGAACCGATTTAAAAATTCCCTCACCATTGGAAAGATGCATCAAGGCTGTACATGTACTACGGACGAACAGCTAGTATTATATAATTTTTTTATTTTTTATGGCAGAGCAAGCAAAGGGGCAGGTGGACCACCTGATGTTAAGTGGTCACCACCGCCCATAAACACTTGCAACACTAGAGGTGTTACAAGTGCTTTGCCGGCCTTTCAGTGACATATACGCTCTTTTCTTGAAGGCCCCAGTGTCGTAATTGTCCCAATTGGCCCCATTGTCATAAAAATATATATTTGTTATAATAAGTACCAGTTAATTCGCAAAAATGACAAGCTGATAGAGTATGACTTGAACACGCTGTAACTACACGGCCAGATTTAAGAAAAGGAACATTCTGTCAAATGTCTAAACCGAAATTCAATAACTTTCGAGTTTTACTGGCAGATATAACGTTAAGGATTAAGTTGCTACTTTTATAATTTCACAGAAACGAAGTCGCGGGCACAGTATGTAAATAAATAATAACATGAATATTAAAAATAGATACCTACAATTGACGCTGTTTCCATCCTTGCGGGAAGTTTAACAAGCCCCAAATGGTTATCCTAAATTTCTAATTTCTATGTATTTGTAAACCTTTTCTGTTTTTCATGAGATTGTTTTTAAAAATTTGGAGTTGTGCCTCCCCTCAAGGACGTCGATGTGGCCATATAAGCGTCAAATCTTGCTAGACTGCCACATTAAATGTCGTAATAGTAGTAGACCTTTTTTGTAATCTATTTCCACTTATCGAGAACAATTTAAAATCAAGCAACAAGCAAAACATACTGTCCATCGGCCACTAATAAAAAAAAGCGAAAAAAATATAAATAAAAACAAACCGTTCAAAATGCAGTATTTACGAGAAAAACTAACATAAATCACCTAACGGAACCACAAAAGCAAGTGGACCAATCGCGGCCGCGCGTTCGAATTTGGAACGCGCTTACTCGACCGGAGCGGCGCGCGCGCATCTTGACAAGAGAATTAAATTAGCGCTATGCCAGTGACACACGGTTTCGAATTTACGCGTCGCTTATGCAAAACGACGTCTGCTCTGCATTTATGCGGACTTCTCTAGCATTACGTATTCTAGAATGCTTTTTATTGATAGAAAGGCGTTGTTTCGCTTCGGTCAATGCTATAGAATGAATAATGGTACAGAATGTAGTGAGATTTTGCACTGTACTGACCGACATTTGAAGTTCATGGAGACATTTATTTATAACTGCTGCGCCCCGCGGTTTCACCCACGTAAGTCTGTATCCCGTAGGAATATCGGGATAAATGGTTGCCTATGTGTTATTCCAGTTGTCCAGCTATTTACGCACCAAATTTCATTGCAATCGGTTCAGTAGTTTTTGCGTGAAAGAGTAACAAACATCCATACATACATACAGCCGTCCATATGTATAAACTTTCGCTTTTATAACATTAGTAAACTGGCTTTCCTTTCGCCCCGATAGTCAAAACCCAAAAAAGAAGTCATCGGATTATACCTGCACAGTTTCCTGCTCTCGTTGGAATTCCGGAATACAAACTATCATATGTTCCTTCACGGGTCTCAAACTATTCTCGTAGGAAATTTCATCCAAATCGATTCGGTGGTTTCGGCATACAGACGAGTCACACACACAGATAGATTTACGCATTCACAATATTAGCATAGATTAAAACAACATCAGTTCTATAATATATAATATATAAATAGATAAAGTTACGATTACATATCATATGGGGGAGATATTTCTCTACTACATTTGTTTACCAGATTCAGACCCACCCACGGGTGCTCTGGGAGGGATATCACAAACGCGTTGTTACCAACAATTCCACCTGGGAAACGGACGTTACACCAAACGACTGGGTTCCTTCCTTCCGCCAGTAAATACCACAAATTAAAGCGAATACGCGAAATTGTCTGTTCTACGCCATTACACTGCTATCCACTTTTCATTAGACAATTATTGTTGATGGCAATACTAAGGGGCAGGGGGCTATCTAAGGCACCAATTAACGTACGCTCCGAGGCTAGACCTTCCGTTCTATATACCCTACTCTCCTCCCCCCCTTTGAAATATGATGCACGGTTTATTAGTCCCTTGGAAGGTTCAGGCGATAATCCACCACACTGACCTCGTGCGGGTTGACAGAAGTCACATGTCGTCGGTTTCCTCACGATATTTTCCTTCACCGTTTCGAGCTGTGCTGATTTGAATAATGTGCAGATAAATTGAAAAATCTTATTATTTCTTGCAAACTCACCCGGTCTCCACCCCCGACTTTTCGCTATAAGGTTCTAACCATCGAGCCACCACTGCCGTTATAAATTTGTATTAATCGACAACTAATAAAACAGCAGTAAAAAAATACTATGTAATAAGACGAAAACCGCTTCAAAGAGTATAGTAACATAAATGTTTGAGTTTCAGTTTGAGTTTGAGTTCGATAGATTACATAACAAAATCATGTGAATCATCCATTGTTGGATGTTGATCATTACATGCAATTAAATTATTGCATTTAACGCGAGTCTACACCACATAAGTAGGTAACTGCTTGACTCGTGTAAAATCAATTTATTGAGGAAAAAAATGATAGTTTCTAAGAAGGAATACGGTCAGTTTCTATTAGAATAATTACTATTTGAGAAATTTTTAAAGAGTAGAAAAAAAATAGATCACGAGGCGAGATTCGAACGAAGGCTGTGGTTTGGCAAAAAGACGGGTTCGAATCCATCCTTTTCTAATCTTTCATAATTTCTCACTTATAAAGCATTTCAATGCTATAAAAATAGAATTACTATTTGTCTTAATTCAACTCTATTTGTTGGCTCGTTAACCGACTTCATAAAAAGGAGGAGGTTCTCGATTCGACAGCATTTTTCTGTGTTTTTTACCTCATAACTATGATACGATATTATACGGATTCTTTCAGGCGGTAGGCGGTTAAGATTATTGTCAGAAATAATTTTCGTTTCAACATTTCCACGAAAGCTTCGGGTTATAAAGGCAGGAATGTCATACACAGATGCGACCGCGGGTAGCAGCTAGTATACTTATAGAAATTAAACACTTTTTAACGGATTTTAAACGCGATTTATTATTGTCTACTGTCTACTGTCTCCCAGTCTCCCCGTGACCACGCTCGCTGTTATGTGTTCGAAACGTCGGGTTAATAATATAATGAATAAATCGCGTTTAAAATCCGTTAAAAAGTGTTTAAATTCTAAATGTATAATGCTCGCGTAAAATCAAACACAAGATAATACTAGTATACTTATACTCATATTTTTATATGATCAAAGTACGCTTTAAGACAGGTTGATTTGAAGGTGATTATAATTGTTTCTATTTCCTTAGTTACTTGTTTGTTTATATTTATAATGATTTAACAACAAGTGTATAACGTTAAAATTACGAAACAGATTGATTGATGGTTTTTTTTTATAAAAAGAGTGATTCAAGAGGAAGGTTCATACTTATATATTATTACAGCCGTGTGAAGCCCGGGCGGGTCGCTTGTATATCCTATACCACTAATAATCCTTCCTACTATCCTACTAATATTATAAATGCGAAAGTTTGTAAGGATGTGGGTGTGTTTGTTGCTCTTCCGCGCAAAAACTACTGAACCGATTGCAATGATGTTTGGTACGTAGACAGCTGGACAACTGATATAACATATAGGCAACTTTGTATGCCGATATTCCTACGGGATACAGACTTACGCGGGTGAAACCGCGGGGCGCAGCTAGTTGTACAAATGTCAAAGATTAGTTGGCATATAAGTATTAAGTTATGTTTAAACGACTAGTTCTCAAAAGCCCTATAAGAGATTCAAGTCACAAAATGGCGTCCGTGGATTTTTTTTTTGATTTTTTTATTATTATTATTTGAGTCATAATTAGTCATACACACGAACAAACAACTACATATTTTTTGTCTCAATAAACGAGTACAGAGCGTGACAATAATGCGAATTAACTAACTAGAAATCGCTTCCTACGCCTGTCGTTTTTTTATATCATAGCGGGCAACTAAGCTGCTACTTGGCCGGATGATGGAGCCAAATTTTACATACATAAAGAATAAACCATACATATAGATATGTATGGTATATATAGATATACCTACTCATAGAGAATTAACCATACATGTATGGTTTATTCTTTTCTAGTTGCGCCCCGCGGTTTCACCCGCGTAAGTCCGTATCCCGTAGGAATATCGGGATAAAACGTTACCTATATGTTATTCCAGTTGTCCAGCTGTCTACGTACCAAATTTCATTGCAATCGGTTCAGTAGATTTTGCGTGAAAGAGCAACAAACATACTCACATCCTTACAAACTTTCGCATTTATAATATTAGTAGGATTAGTAGGAAGTAGGATTTTCAGGTCCACTAGCCTAAACAACTTTAAGTCGCACTGTTGGCACCTTTGTTTATTTTTATCTTAAGTCAGAGCGAGAGGGCAATACTCTTTGTTTGATTATCTATCCATCTGTATAATCGGGTAAGCATTGTTCAATTTGCCTTGCATCACTGTTACACGAATATAAAGTGACTTGTTCATACAAATCCGCGAAGGAAACCATCGTAAACCGGTATGTGAAAGAACCAAATGTAGCGACATATTTCTGAATCGCGCAAGCGAAATTTTTTCGCTATAGAGCATATATACAACTTGAAAACCTCATTCAATGTGGGGTTTACCGGCTGGCCAGTGGCCAGTCGCGAAGGCTGGTCGGGGGTCCTCCCTTTTAGGATGCCTCCATCCTTCTATCAATCCCACTATCAATCCTCCACACCAAATAGTTTGACGGTATTTGACATCTGCCCGCACTTGGTCAGGGTTCTGGATGCCTCAACCTTAACACAGTCGTCAGTCCAACAAATAAATCGCTGTATATGCAACTCAAGCCAGGGACAGCAGTTGGGTGATCGAGAAGTGATAATCGACTTATCATCATCATATATTTCCCACTACTGGGACACAGGCCACCGATGAGAGTTCAGGCTATAATCCACGGCCAAGTGCGGGTTGGCAGATGTCACATGTCATCAAACTTTTAATTCTTCTACATGTGAGCTTCCTCGCGATGTCTTCCTTCACCGTTTCGAACAGTGTCGATGTGAATAATGTGCAGATACATTGAAAATCTATTTGTTTCTAGCACGCTAGTCCGTTATCGAACCTCCGACTTATCTATTGAATTCCGAGGTCCTCACCACTGAGCCACCACAACTGAAGTGTCACTAAAACACTTGTACTGATCAATTAAAATGCATACTACTAAAAATCTGTGACACTCGTAGGTTTAGGTTTTATCGTAGCGTTTTTTATTCATGTTTAGATGTGTTATACTTACAATAAATCATAAAAATATAATTTATTTGTCACTTATTTTATTTAATTACTAATTTGAAAATGTACGTAGAAAACCAAGCCATCCCTTCAATCAAAATCAATCAAAAACAGGAGATAAATCAAATCAGCAGTATGAAGAGCACAACAGGCGGTCTTATCGCTTAAGCAGCGATCTCTTCCAGACAACCTGGTGGACAAGGAAAACGCAGTGTATATTAATGTAAAAAAGTAGGTTTTTGAATGTAAGTATCCCTTCTTTGTACTTATTCAAGACTACCTAAAAGATTCCATATTGTTTTATTTAGTTACTTAAATATAATATGCGATATCAATGTCAATCAAATGTAAAAGAGCCCTTATACGCCAACGATGATAATTATTATTATTAAAGACAAAGACAAAGCAGCTTTATTTCAATCCCCACAGATTAAAATTATCGTCATTAATATTAATTAACTAATTAGATATCACTGCGTTTATTATTGAGTATAATTTCATTGTTTTTAATATTGGAATGTAGCAATGAAATATATAAGTATTTTATATTTTTTTACCTTTAAAAGTTATACAATAGAAATGTGAAATATTTTTATGAATTGCATAATCCTTAATACTAGAAAATTCATTCCTTTTCTTTGCTGTTTTAAATTAAGTTTTTTGGTCTAGCGTGTTGTATTTAAGTCGTATACAGTTAATTATTTAATGGAAAAGCAAGTGAAGTGGGCCACATGATGTTAAGTGGTCCCCCCCGTCCATAAACACTGGAGGAGTTGCGCTTTGCCGGTCTTTTAGTGACATATAGACTCATTTCTCGAAGGCCCCAATATCGTAATAGTTCGGGTACACAATTATTCTCTCTATCTCTACGGAGAATCTATCTTTGTCTTTTCAAAGCAGAAAAAGTCGCGTGTCTCATGTAGTAAAACACACAAACAAATAACCAACATTAATTCCGGCACCGCTGCGTGAGGATATTGAAGTAGCGTCGTCATCGCTTATATAACTCACAACGTGTTACGAAAAAAAACCCCAGTGAAAGTCTGCGATCATATATTTAACTCGCGGAGTGACGCTGAATCGCGCTTTCGTTTTATTTGCGCTATGTATATAAAGGTTTATCACTGATAACTACATCAGCACAAGATAAGTTTTATACATATTTATGTATATGTATAGATATATATTTCACAGGTGACTGACTGACATAGTGATCTATCAACGCACAGCCCAAACCACTGGATGGATCGGGCTGAAATTTGACATACAGATAGATGTTATGACGTAGGCATTCGCTATGGAACCATTTTGTCAAATGCTACTCCCAAGGGGATAGAAAAGGGGATGAAAGTTTGTACCGCAAAAATTTATCAAGACCGTGAGTGCGAAGCCGCTGGCAACAGCTAGTTTACCATAAATATTAAAGTTGCAAAATGCGGGCTGTTCTCAACAGTTTAATTCTTATACGATTGGCCACTCAACCTAACTACGCCAGGTTTGATAAAATAATATAGCCCACTAGCTGCGTCCCGCGGTTTCACCCCCGTACGTCCGTATCCCGTAGGAATATCGGGATAAAAAGTTGCCTATAGTAGTACCAAATTTCATTGCAATCATTTCAGTAGGTTTTGCGTGAAAGAGTAACAAACACACACACATCCTTACAAACTTTCGCATTTATAATATTAGCAGGATGACACTTATAGATAACGTGACTTTCTATTGGTAAAATATTTTTTCTAATCGGTTCAGTAGATCCCTATATTACCCTCTATAACATCACAAATTCACAAACTTTTTATAATACATTTGTGGACAACTACTTTAAGCTATCTACTGCCTAATTAAGTGTTATTTATTTTTTTATTATATTATACAGGTTTTGTACAGGTCCGTGTGACCCTCAAACGTCAATTCAAGATAAATCCATATAAATCATCTGCGCGATGTTTCCGTATCAGAGCAATTACGTATCAATACAAACACTGGAGTGGCATTGATAACTATGAAATTTAATCTCAATGCACATTGGCAGGATTTGGCTTCAATAGAAATGGGACTTTATTTTATTGAAGTGAAACTTCTTTAGAATCGTTGTGATTTCAAACCTGATGCAACGGAACAAACGACAGGTAAGAGACACATATACAAAAATGTGTAGAATATAGCCGACAAAGAATGAGACAGAAATATACATACTATTTTATATATATTCATCTTATTTTATTGTCGATTTACTGAAGTTTCACTTCTATCGTGTGTAAATCACACACAGACCTTTTTTTTAAGTAGTAAAAACTTCACCCAGTCAAGCGTAATGAGATAAAACCCATATTGAAATCACCTCTTTCTGATGTCGGTGAAAAAGGATAATTTGGGCACGACACTCGCCCTCGTGCAGGAAATCTCAAGTCTAGCGCACATAAGATAGCCTGACAGAAACCTATTATTTGTACAATGAAACACCACAATACACACTCATTTCCTTAAGCAGTCAGCTAAGGTCACCAATATTTGCATACAATATAAATATTATGTGAGTGAGCAGTACTATGGTACAGAAGTTAGTTTTTATTCTCGGAACAGACAAAAGGAAAAAATAATCTCATCCTAATTAATTATTTGGCCGCCTCCTCGGTACGGTGGTTAACGCGTCAGCGTAGAACCGAGGGGTCCTAGGTTCAATTCCCGGTGGGTACGCACTTGCCTATAACAAAAATCGATCTGTGAATCAGACGTATATCATCTGCCCCATACCCCACCACCCAACATGGGGCTTCACTATATATCGTAACTAGCTGCGCCCCGCGGTTTCACTCGCGTAATCGAAATCTGAAGACTACTAGGTATGCCAGCCACTACTACAATGCTATAATGGAAGCAGAAAGTTTGCAGCAGCGGTTGACATACCAGCAGTCAAGCCGGCTCGCTATACAGCGCATGATCTCATTGGGGCTGGCCCGCACACGGCGCACCAGGGATGTGCATCTCTTTCGCATTAATTGCACTTACCTTAATGCTTAATTTTTTTTTTATTATATATATTATTTGTATAATTCTTATAAATTTTTTGTAATGTTTAAGAACGTATTTATAAGAACACAATTGGGAGAAGCCCCTGGCTCTTGAGACACAGTGTTATACTAGTTCAGGAGCCTAAGGATTCATATACATGCAGATGTAACGTTTTTATCCAAATAAAAATTTTATTATTATTATTATTAAGAGTATAGTTTTGGCAATTGATTACCCAACCGAACAAAAGATGTTTATTATAACACGTGATATCAAACTGAACTGACATCACTCCTTTGAATTTTGTTTTGTTTAACTTATCAAAACAAACAAGGTTATGACAACACAATGATGGTCATCATTTGGGTTTTCAATCTTGTATTTTTGTATGTTTGTAACGTTTTGACGCAACAACCGCTCAACTGATTTTAAAAAATTCGAGAGCTGCAACTACACTGATGATCATAGTCATTGTATATGTACCAAGCGAAACAGGGGCAAACAGCTACTGCGTGCTGCGTCTTTACGCCTTATTTCAATAGAATTAGATCTAGTTTGAGAAAAAAAATCGTCGTAAATATGAAGCTTGAAGATAGTGAATACATAATGCAGTTATGATAACAAATAATAAATGTCCCACAACACTTTAAATTCTCTAAAGGTCCTCTGCGTGTTGGATCTATGTCCCCACGTTAGCCTTCCAAAAGACCGGGTGCTTTCCTTCTGAAGGTACCCGAGTATTATGGAGAGATACACATAATAATAAATCTTTATACCTTTTAACCTGCTAAGGTTTTACATAAAACAAACAAAGGTTTTAACAACCATATATAACAGCTGGGGACCAGCGTTTTGGGCCAGCTCGCACCGGGGAAGTACCACACCCGTACAGTAAACCGGCCTAAAATAGTAGCACGCTACTGTGTTTCGTTCGGTCAGTTGGAGGAGGCGGAAGCCTTCTTTCCAGTCGTCAATCCTTTCCTTATTCCTTGCCCCATAAAGCAGGCAGCGCATTCACAGAGGTAATGCCTCTACCACTGGGTAGGACTATAGGTAATCTATCTCTGTACCAAATTGCATACAGATACGATATGCTGTTTTCGCGTGAAAACATAATATTCATCCCATACTTACAAACTATCGTGTTTATGAGCAGGACATATAGGATATATATTTGTGTAAATATATGTATATGTTGTACGTAAATTTGATTGAATGTTTAAAAGTATCTGTTTTTCGTCCCGCTTATAGTTTAGCAGTATGCTCGTTACCTTTTACCGTGGTTGCCTGGAAGAGATCACGTCTAAGTGATAAGGCCGCCAAACAAAGTTTGCTTCTATGTACAATCTTGTTGGAGAGTTAAATAAATAAACGTCCAATTAGATTCCACGCTTCTAAATCGAATAATTTAGTCTATACAAGCTATATATGGGATGAATTCAAAAGCCAGCGATTTTACAATTTTCTATACACTCATGCGCCAGCATGCATAAGATAATTACAGAAAGAAACGGCGCGAGACGCTCTCTAGAGATAATAATTAGATTTACAGCCGGTATGTAATGAAATTCCGTATAGTAATGGATATCCACGTTTTTGCATAGGGAAATGCGTAATTTTATAGTATACTAGCTGACCCGGCAAACGCTGTTGTGCCTTACTCTTGGGGTATGAAAATAGATGTTGGCCGATTCTCAGACCTACCCGATATGTACACAAAATTTCATGATCATCGATCCAGTCGTTTCGGAGCAGTGTGGTAAATAACATTGTGACACGAGAATTTTATATATATAGAAATAGAGAAGATTTGTGTATATTTGTATTGCATAGAGAAATGAATAAACGGTTCTCAAAATTGTATCTTAAATTGGTGTGGTCGAATACTTTATGTATGACGATGATATAAAACTTATTTCAAGGTTAGTAAAAAGTAATAACCTACCAATATAACCGTGTTAACTTTTAAAGATTTAAAAAATTAGGTACGGACCTCGATTCTATTGTATGTTTTATGTTATATAACCTTTTACTGGGTGAACCGAACTGAGGATTCTTTTGTGTTTGAAAGCTGGTGCCTCCTTTGTGGTCCATTTAAAAACTTATCCAAAAATTTGATCACGATGCGGGATTCGAACCCGCGTTCTTTGCCAAACCGTAACAACGCCTAGCCTCTCGGCCACCCGTGATCTCGCCACAGTAGTCGAATTTCTTCTACTCTGTCGGTTCTATGTGCCTAAGGGGCACCCCACGCCATCTATTGATTTTTCTATTCTTTCAAAATTTCTCATTTATAAACCTTTTTCATGCTATACAACTAAAAATTAAAATTAAAACATTACCAATCAGTTTGTAATCTTTTCTATTCCTACAACATCTACTCTTAATTTTTCCACATATTTCACAACTTCTATCAGTAATTTCGTCATCATCCTACTTTATCCTACTAAATCTACTAATATTATAAATGCGAAAGTTTGTAAGGATGTGTGTGTGTTTGTTACTCTTTCACGCAAAAAAAAAACTACACAACCGATTTTAGTGAAATTTGTTACGTAGATAGCTGGACAACTGGAATAACATATAGGCAACTTTTTATCCCGATATTACTACGGGATACGGACTTACGCGGTTGAAACCGCGGGGCGCAGCTAGTTATTACATAAATTTACCCAAATTCTTCAAGCCTTGGTAGCAATGATACTTAACTCTTAACCAACACATAATAGCACAGCTTAGCGACAACTTAACGATTCATTAGGCTGCCTAACCTCGGTTTGACCATGCTCCAGCGGTGTTGGCTTACGCCATTGCGCATTCAAGGTTTCACATGTCGATCGGGTCAATTCTGTTGTATAAGGACTTGGACTGGGGTAGTTTATCAGTAGTAACTGACTTGACGAGGATATTCCTACTGGTTGACCCATACGAGTAGGAATTTATTTTTCCTATACGGTATAGTATAGGTCTGATTGAGCTATTTTTGGGCAAATTTAGTATTTCGTTAATGTCTTATGAAGGCATTGAACAAAATATTTATTTATTTATTTAATATGAAGGAAAAAATAGTTTAAACTGGCTTTTCGCAAGAAGCCTCGCTTGCATAGTCAAAGCAATGAGATGTTTCGCTACTAGGATACGATAACTACCATAAAATCGCTTCATTGCGACCTGTATAAAACGCAAACGCATTTATAATATCATTAAAATATATAATATGTTATTAGGTACTTATTAAAAAAAAAAATGTAAGTACGTAATCATTGTTACAACGCTACCAATCGTTCCTCTGCGATACAGTTTTTTTGTAAAAAAATCGCTTAGAAAAAATTTTGACCTACCTTGACGCCTAAAACCAATACTTTTTGACAGATTCAGTGTCAGGTCTACAATTAAGCTTTATATAAGGACGCCTTAATCTAAAATACATTACAAGCTGACCCGGCAAACACTGTTATTCCTTCCTCTTATCATTTAGGGGTCTAATAAATCTCTGTTAAATGCTCACAACATTTAATGAGAATCTGTCTAGCCGTTTCGTACGCGTATGGTAACTAACATTGTGATACCAGAATTTTATATATATAGAAGATATATTTATCACAAGCGGATAAAATTAAACAACTCTTGTAAATTAACACAGAATAAGTATCCTCTTAGTATTATAAATGCGAACGTTTGTAAGGATGTGTGTGTTTGTTACTCTTTCACGCAAATACTACTGAACCGATTGCAATGAAATTTTGTACGTAGTCAGCTGGACTAACATATAGGCCACTTTTTATTCCAATATTCCTAGGGGATACGTACTTACATGTGTGAAACCGCGGGGTCCAGCTAGTACGTTCATAAAGTTACAAAAACAAAACATTTTTTTCGAAAGTGTATATGTAATAGTCATTAAGACGCTTTTTTAGCTTCACTGGTACTGCTTATGACTCGATTTTGACCCACTTTAAAATGTATTCTTATCAAGGATCAGTGACAATACGAATTTCATGAGTTTATCTTACTATCCTGATCCGATGGCGATCCGTCGCCAGGATTAAATAAGAGCAAGAGAGAAGGTTTAGTTTATTCTATAAATAAAGCGTATCTTATAGATTTTCTTTGTAAACTATATTTCCTATTTTTAAACCTAACCACTTTAACACATACAGCACTATAATTCTTGTCACAAGCATTAATTGATCTAGGCCGGTTCTAGAGCTAGGTCCAAGTTTAGATCCAGGTGGATGTGTAACCTAACCGGATTTAAGGAGGTTAGTGATATTACATTATTGCATTTTTTATATTTTTTCCGTCTGAGACGGTTATGTAAATAATATGCAAGTTGAGCGTTCGTTGACCCGGATTTATATCAGGAGGGGTGGTATTTCCAAGTGGGGTATAATGACTCGTAATGAAAACCTATTCAACCGACTTCAAATATCAATTCGGTTGTAATTTTTTTTTTGTTTTTGCGTTCGTGACCTGATAAGCTTTCGATGTTTAGATTTATTCTATATGTTTTCTTTTGTACGTGTGTATGTTGGAACACAAGCAGATGGACCGATTTTGATGCGAAATGACGTAAGGCACTTGGCATACAATTATTCGATTTAGTCTGAGTCGGGGTTTTTTTAAATCAAACTATTAATTTAACTTAGTTGTTACAGTATAAAGTATCTTTACAATACATATTTTGTTATATTTAAACATACATGGATTACAGAAAATTCCATGGGTTACAACTTACAGCTAGTGCAGAGATAAAGTGAACCCTTGATGCAGCCTCATCCAAACCACCAGCACATACACGTTTCTAACAGATAAAAAATCTATTACACACACAGAGCCGCGATGGTGCAACGAGCTCAAGGCACAGTGTCGAAAGTGACCTTTGGTGACACTTGCCGAGTCGAATCACGCGCGTCGATGTCACTGCGCACCGGACCTGCAATCTAGATTTCTGTCTATCTGGATGTGCTTATACGTTTGAGGCACCTGAGCTGGTCCGCCTGATGGTAAGATAACACCAGCGCCCATGAACAACAGAGCTGGGGCATTTGGAGACTGCTGCTTCCAAGAGGTAAGAAAGGGTTTAATGACGGGTATAAAGAAATGGATTAGGATTGGAAAGGACAATGGAAGGGTATAATGGCAGTCCATTTTTAAAAATACAAAATAAATTCATTATGAATTCTATATGAATTTACTTAGAGATAGGTCACACTTGTATGACAGACAAACATACATCCAGGCATTCTTACAAGATTCGCTGCTATAATATTAGCTAGGCCAGTAGGACACTTCAGATTTCACATAAAATAAAAGAATATATTTGAAAATCGCTTCCAACGACATCTGACACACAAAAACAAGACAACACGACATCATAACAGACACTCGGTTTCCAGTCGTACATTACGTAGATGTAGATAGATTGACAGATAGACTTTATGACTTGGCTAAACCTAGACTTTCCCGTGTGCAAGAAAGTGCTGCTGTAAAGTAAATCAATACCCATGTGTAAATATACGTGTGAAAGTGTGCTATACGCAAAATGGCTGAACTGATTGCGATGCGTTGGCATGTTTTATTTGTTGCAAAACTTATAGGACGACATCACTCTACTTAGCTCGCAAGAGTTAAGGGATGGTTGACCCGGTCATAAATTGGATGGGTGACAATTTTTTGTAGTTGTTCTCTAACTTATTTGCACGGAACCCTTAAAGGAAGTCCGACTCGCACTTGACCGATTTTTTATATAATTGCAATCACCTATGATTATCGTATCGACGAGAGCCAAGTCAGGCGTAAAGCTAGTATAACGCTCATTAAGCGTTTATCAATGCCGTCCGACGAGTCGTTACGTCGTCGTTACGTACACGTTACGTTATCGTGTCGCAATGTAAATAATTTTAATGTGCTGCGCTCCAAATTAGTGATTTTATTGTGATCAGCATGTAGGTTATTGTAATTTATGTTAAAGATTATGCATGTATTTTCTAATAGATAAAAAATAACATAGAAATAATTAATGCTTGTAGACACTATAATCTATCTACTCTTTTAATAAAATGAGGAAATACATTTTTTTGTTTGTGTCTATCACTGCATAGAATAAAACAAAGTCGCTTTCTCTGCCCTATGTCCTTGTGTATGCTTAAATCTTTAAAACTACGCAACGGATTTTGATGGGTTTTCTTTAATAGATAGAGTGATTCAAGAGGAAGGTTTATATGTATAACATCTATTAATTTACTCCGAATTTAACGCGTGCGAAACCGCGGGCAAAAGCTATTAAGGTATAAACTATAAACCCAATAATAATAAGCCAATATTGAAAATTTTGCGACGCTAGAAAGCCTCATTGTTCTTGTATTTAGGCTGCATTTTTTAACACGATTTTATCAGCTACACTTGTATGTAACCGACTGCTTTAGACTCGATATTGACCCACTTCAAACGGACAGATTTAATTCGAACTTTGTACACTTATCAAGGGTCGGTGACGACACAAGAATTTCACGAGTTTATCTTTTTTATCCTGATTAGGATCACCGGGATTAAATAATTACATATACTCTTTATAACAGCAAGTTAAACAGTTTAGTTATTTCCATAAAGTTCAAATTCAGGCGTATTTTCAACCAACTTGAAAAAATAGGTATTTGTTTAACAACTACAGCGTATGTATATTTATTGTGAATTTTACCTCTGGCGGAGTAGACATCCGCCTAGCGAAGATCTATAGAATATCTATATATCTAACGGATCGTCACTTACACATAAACGTTATGAATGCAATATTGCATTTGAATTACAATTTATAATTCCACATATACGCTCTATTAAACCCGTTATTGTGTGTCAATGATCCATACACATACAAACACACACACACACATACGAGCGCATAGCCTACACATACGTTGTACAGTCAGAAAGTATAGACCCTTTTAATTGCGAGCAAATCTTCAATTTTGCCTTCAATAAATGTGAAAGTTTGTATGTTCGAATGTCGGTTGCTCAATCGCGGAACTGCTAAACTGGTTCGAATATAAATTTGGCATATTATTGCAAAATTAATGTTCATTTTTTAAATGTATCATATTTGCATTTATATCGGCAGTAATTACTCAATGATACTCGGAGGTTTGAAGGATGACGAGCATGCTGGTGATAAATTCACATCACCACTGCTCGAAACGGCGAAGCAAAACATCGTGGGGAAACCAGAATCAAATTCCGACGAGATGTGACGGTGGATTATGGCCTGAGCCCTTATAGGAAGCCAGTATCCCAACAGTGGGAACATATATGGGCTGGTGATGATGATGAGTCTTTTAACATGATCATATCTAATCGCACACTAATCAAAGCCAACTATTGTTAATAAAACGAAGATATTCTATTTGCATATGCTGACAACATTGTTACGATACGATTACGATATTTAAATATCGTAGACCATAAAAAATCGATTAATAATCAAATGATCTTGCGAAATGAAGTGAAAATGACAGTTACTAAAGCAACATTTATTGCCGTTTTAATTAATGGACGAAATTCCTTACATTCTTTTTAACGAAATTGCGATGTTGTTCCAGCTTAAAAAAATAAGATAGCAAAACTATGGCGGCATTATAACTTATCGACTTTAATTGACTAATTAATAAAATCTGCTAAATGTTATGTACAAAGTTTCATAATAATAACTTTATCGTCAAAATATATCTTACGATTATAACAAACGGAGAAAACGAATAGAGCGAAGGAAAGTTATAGTACTACTAGTACCTACATCATACTTTGTTAATGTAAGCACCATTAAACATGCAGAAACTCTCTAAGAATAATTATGAATACAGACATAGTACGTAAGTCGTAACTATCCACGTTTAAAAATAATTGCCGCGATCATATCTCGACATATGAATATAAATGGCATCAAAATAGATAGCTTACCTTAACGCTGACAGCAAGTTCAGAATATACGATTTACATACACCAATTACGAAACACAGCACAATTTTTTTTTTCGAGCACAACAATATAAACGCGAAATTCACGAAAAATTTTGACAGCTGTCAAACGGTTCCCGCCGCGGGATAGAGCGATACTTTTTTCTTTTATAAAAGTGGCCAGTTCGTTGCAATGGAAAACTCCTTCGTACAAGCGGCGCATTAAACGTCGCAGCGCTAACTAAACACTCAAGTTACTTGACCACTTTCCAATTTAAGAGACGACGTACATTGGAGTAGTTTGTTGAAACAATGAATGAAATTTCTTTTCAAAAAAAATATAGCAATGCTTACTAATCTATTGGAATTTGGAAGTGAATAGGTGCATGCAATTTACAGGCTGTAACGGTTGATTAGATTTGGATAAAACTGATTTTACACGAGCAGCGGATATCCGCAAAGAAATACACCTTATTAAAATAATTGGGTAATTGCATATCGGCTATGTAGAGCAAACCGTTTAAAGCATTATTTATTTATTTAAGTAAAATAACATAGCGCCTTTTGTAATCTTATTGTTTGTTTGTTTATTATTACCAAAATAATGTAACATTCGAGCGGTGGAGACTTGATACACCGACCTGTACTACAGGTATCCTTACCTACTTCAGGCACCAATTATCCACATTGTTTCTTAAACAACCTATTTATATTTATATTTCTTTATTCCAATATATTTCACTGACCGTTATACTTTACAATATAGCCATAGTAAAATTTAATTGAGAAAGCGTAACGAAGTTCTTAACACACTGATATAAGAGTCAATATCGATTACTTTGTAATTGGCTAATTTAGCTAATAGCTCATCTTCGTTTAACCCGCATACACGAAGTTGTGAAATTGCCAACTTTGTGTACATAAATAATTAACTTAAACCATTATTCAATCATATTTGTATTATATCCTATTGATGATGGATCAGCATGGGGTTGAGAATGATAATGATGATGATTGATATGATAATAAAATAATAACAATGAAAATTTTACATTTTTCTTTGAAAATATACAAGTACACAGCTTTACTTTGGGAGCTTTTTAAAAATTAGAACTGTATTAAAACGTGTAAGTTGCTTGATGGTTAACAAAGGACTAACTTAAATCTAATTAAGTAAACCAACAGGGATACTGTACGCTTATCGCTACGAGTATTCCTAGTCAGCCGATTTCTTTCGACCGGAATCTTGTCGCACGACTACATATGAGAATATTCCTCCAAATATATATGTTACTAGCTGCGCCCCGCGGTTGCACCCGCGTATCCCGTAGGAAAATCGGGATAAAAAGTTGTCCAGCTATCTATGTACCAAATTTCTTCGCAATCGGTTCAGTAGTTTTTGCGTGAAAGAGTAACAAACACACACACATCCTTACAAACTTTCGCATTTATAACATTAGTAGGAATAGGATAGTAGTATAGGATAGGATAGGATGCTCAAACACCGAAAATGTCTGTAATTTATGTTCAGAACGCACCGTGGATATTCTTCAGCTGAGCTTCTTTCAACTTTTATCATTCATCATCTCATCAAATCATCTTCTACTGTGACCACAAGACATTGTGTAATATTTACTCAAATTAAATGAAAACATTTTTATTTCGCTCGCATATGGTTTACAGGATGTTACAGAATTATTGTATCACATACTCGTATACTCATTGCAAATGGCGTGCAAATTTCTACCAAAATAAATAAAGGTATTCTTTATCTAAACTAATATTATAAAGAGGGAACGTTTGTATTTTTGTGTGTAATATTTACACTGAAAAACTGCTGGACCGTTTTCAAAATTCTTCGCCATAAGGAAGCTGCAACTTCACTGAATGACATAGGCTATATATGTACCACGGGCGAAGCTGGGGCGAATAGATAGTTATATATAAAGCACGTTTTACATGTATCTTACCCTAGGATCGTAACAGATTACAATAATGCACACACATTCACATATTTAATTCGGTTCATTAATTAAAGAGTTTATTCATAACAAACATACAATATTTTTTTTTAAATATTAGAATTCTCCTGAATGAATATTTAAACGTGATTTAAACTATTATTTCTTTGGAGGATGAGTAGGGTACATAGAGATTTGTAAAATTAAACAACACAATATAAATATAGTTTATTCACTTCTCGCTACACTTATGTCTCTTCAGACTACCACTTTGCGAAAACTGCGTTTCGCACTTTCCGCATCTGAACGGTTTCTTTCCCGTGTGTACACTCAAATGCAACTTCATGCTACCATTCACAGCGAACTTTTTATCGCAGAAATCACAGTTATACCTCTCCTCTATACCCGCATGTACCCGCATATGTTTCGACAAGTTCCCAATTTGCTTATTACACACTTTACACGTGTGCGCTTTCACGCCCGTGTGTACACGCATGTGCCGCTTCAGCTGCCCCGTCTCGCGAAATGCGCGCTTACAGACGCAACACTCGAACGGCTTATCGCCCGTGTGTATACGCATGTGGATCTTCAAGTACCCGCTGTCAGCGAACGATTTCTTACACACCGCGCACGCGTACGGTTTCTCGCCCGTGTGCGTCCGCTCGTGCAGCTTGAAGCTGGCCATCTGCGCGAACTGCCTATCGCAGAACGAGCAGAGGTACGGTTTCACGCCCGTGTGTACACGCATGTGCACTTTCAGCGTGGTGTACGCACGGAACCGCCTCGCGCACACGTCGCAGCTGTACGGCTTCTCGCCCGTGTGTTGTCGCTCGTGTATTCGCAAATAGCTCTTGCTGGAGAATCTCTTGGCGCAGACCGCGCACGCGTGCGGCTTGGCGCCTGTGTGCGTGACGTGTATGTGCCGCTTCAGGTGTGTGCGTTGGGGGAAGCTGCGCCCGCATATGTCGCATATGTACGGGCGCTCGCCTGGAAAATGCATTTTGTATGATCTTTATATATATATCTGCATACATATATAAAAGAAAAATCGCGCTAGTAGCGCTATTTTTAGCTCAATAACGGCTGAACCGATTTCGATGAAATTTCGTACAGAGGTAGATTGAAACCCGAGATAGGAGAAAAGGATTCTTCACTGAGTGACAGCCTATCAGTGCACAGTATAAAGCAGTCACTTCCCGCATCTGTTCCTATTTATGCGTATGCTTGGATCTTTAAAACTACACATCGGATTTTGATGTTGATTTTTTAATAGATAGAGCGAATCAAAGGGAAGATATATTTTTTTTTATATTCATATATTAATTTTATTTTATATCTATTCTTAAAAAAGGTATCTCATACATAAAGCAATTCAATGTTACAAAACTACAAAAAATTGATCTATTAAACTACTCAACGCGTGCGAAGCAGCGCGCAAAAGCCAGTACACACATATACAACATCCTATCAATTATCTCACCGGTGTGCGTCAAAATATGCGATTTCAACGTTTGATTGTGCCCAAACGACTTATTGCATATATTACAAGCAAATTTTTTCTCCCCCGTGTGCGTCTTCAGATGCTCCTTCAGTCCCTTCTTCTTCCCGAACTCCTTTTCACAATGGCTGCACTTGAATTTGTCCGTGTGTACCGCGAAATGCTTTCTCAACAGTCTAGCTGTATCGAAACTGATGCGACACAAGCTACATGTAAACACGTTGTTATCACCGTGCTCCTCCGTGATATGCTTAATTAATTCTTTGTTCCGTTTGTGCGTTTCCTTGCACAATATGCACGTGTACGTTTTCTCCGTTTTGTGTGTCTGTATGTGCATTTCTAGGGAACCGTGGTAGGTGAACTTCTTTTGGCATACGTCGCAGGTATACTTTTTCGCGTTGTCCGGTTTTCTGTCGCCATCTGAAAAGTTCAATTTAACCGATTTTAAAAAAATAATGTAAAAACAAGAATATTAAGTGAAATATTATAGGAGAGTACAGAAATTTATCCATTTATACAAGAGCAATGTGTTTTTATACGTAATTAGTAGCCTGGGAACACCTTAGTAAGGGAGGGGGGGGGGCTCTGGCCCAGGGGCGCCTTGGCCCGAGGACGCATTAATCCGGGGGCTGTGGGGCCCCCGGATTACACGGGGTCCTTGTGTCATCGATGAGACGGTAGCCATGCCCCTCACCAAGTTCAACATCTGGTCAAACTTACCGTCCGTTTGATGTGGTGCGATCCAGCCTGCGACAGGTTTTACTTCTTGACTCTTCAAATATACCAACGGTTCGTCATCCATATCCATCACATCCAATTGATATTTATCACCTGTGATGAAACATTTTTGATTATAATCCTACCATTTTCCTCATTCTACCAATCCTACTTGTGTGTGTGTGTGTGTGTGTGTGTTTGTTACTCTTAAAAAAATCTAGTTGATGTGTAGTGTGTGTGTGTGTAGTAGTTGATTGACGAAAGAAACTTGTCTAGAATATAAATGTGAAATTATTAGCTTACAAACCATCGGAATTGTCTGCTTGAGTTTCCGTTGCTTCAACTTTCTCCATCTTCATATCTGAAAAAACACAATTGAACATTCAATAACCAATATTGTTTGAACATTGTTGTTTTCTGGTTGAATTGGAAAATGGATTTTAGCATTTTCTTGTGTTTGATTTAACGCGAGTATTATACATTTTAATTTAAAAAAAAAAGGAATAATATAATGAATAAATCGTGTTTAAAATCCGTTTTAATTTCTAAATGTATTTTAACAACAACTAAAACTGAAAACATTTATACTTATGATAAATTAATGAGTAACCTAGATACTATACAACAAAATCCCTTTCTGTCTATCGACACATGTGGCTGTATGCTTAGATCTTTAAAATAACCTAATACATTTTGATGGGATTTTTTCAATTGATAGACTGATTCAAGATGTTTATATGTATAATAACATTTATAAAACTACTCTGAAAAGCTAGTTATGAATATAATGTAATAATGAATGCATTAATTATAACTATTACCAATTTTCGATTATACTCTTACTGAGAAAGAACTACAAAAACTCTTATAACTCTTTTAAATGTCACTTCCATAACGTATATTTAATAGAATGGAATTATTTAACAGCTGATCTACTTTTGAACCAACTTCAAAAAAAGAGGAGGTGATCCATTTGACTGTAACTATTTTTTGTATTTGTAACTTGATAACATTTAATTACCAAATGTTATATTTTATTTTGTTTCCATCACGAGTCAACTCAGCCAGAACAGCACTGTGCAATTAAAAATATTTTTACTGCATATGATATAAAATGAAAAAGAAAACTGTATACACTGTATTTTCCTGTGTTTGATTTTAGGCAAGTATTATACATAAAGAAAATAAAGTTTTTTTGATGGATTTTAAACTTGATTTATTAATATTATTTAACCGGATGTTTCAAACACTTTACGGCGAGTGTGGTGATGGAGAGCCTCCCCTTTCTTTCTTTCTAACTTTAGTCTTTATTTTCTAATAGTAATCATCTACATCATCATCATCAGCCCATATATGTTCCCACTGATGGGACACAGGCCTCCTATGAGGGCTCAGGTCAATAATCAGACCAATAAGGTTCAAATAGTAATGCTTTCTTTTATTTTCTTGTATTGACACTTATAAATTAGCTCATATTAATTCAATCATTACCTTTTAATAGATATTCGTTATAATACTGCATAAACCTGTCTTCGCTGGACATAACTAACTGTCGAAACGTCTCCGCATCTCTCAACCTCGGTATACAATCTTCACATATTGTGTAAAACATTTTAGCACTGTCTACTACTGGTTGTATCTGGAAATTGAGCAATATTATTAAACATTACATGTATACGAATATTATAAAAAGAGATTTGTATGTTTGTAATGTTTTCACACATAACTACTGGACCAATTTCAAACATCTTTCACCATTAGAAAGCTGTAACTTCACTGAGTGACATAGGCTATATATGTACATCGAGTGAAGCCGGGGCGAACAGCTAATGTTATATAATAATAGTTAAACTTTAATAAATACTACTTATTAACATTTACTACAGGTCCTTAAATAACTTTGAGATTTCTTTGTAAGTAGTTATTTTCTTTGTATTAGATTTGTCTATTATAGATTTCTTTGTACATAACTAACATTTCACCCATTCAAGGCTGTAGGCACACGTACATCTGCACGATGTACTATCGCTCTACATTATTGCTAATTAGAATTTTAATAAAAAACTCATAACAATTGAACTTGTTCAAGACAGAATTTAATATTTAACAATAACTTTATAGAATTAGAATTATGTAACATTATAATGATTTAAAAATATCGTTTATGAAAATGATTAACGTACAGTTATATTAAAAGTGTTCTGAAGCATATAATTAAATATTTCATCGCGCCCCTGATAATTATAGGGCTCATTTAGACTTCTAAATGTGCCTCTAGTGTGACAACATCTACATATCCCGGTTATGCCCCACGTTTCAGACATTATCGTGATTATTTACGTGTTTATTTGTTTATAAGTTATTGTTTTGCTTTGTACATACTAAAAATATTAATCTTATTTTGTCAAAACTCAACTGTCAAGTTTTGTCGTTAATGTTGTGTATTGTACAGTATAAATACTGGGCCTATGAGAACGTTCTCTTTCTGTCAAATTATATAATAATAAAAATAACAGAACACAACTTTATTCATTCGTGTTATCATACTAATATTATAAATGCGAAAGTTTGTAAGGATGTGTGTGTATTTGTTGTTCTTTCAAGCAAAAACTACTGAACCGATTGCAATTAAATTTGGTACGTAGACAGCTGGTCAACTGGAATGATATATAGGCAACTTTTTATCCCGATATCCTTACGGAATACGCACTTAAGCGGTTGAAACCTCGAGGCGCAGCTAGTTCTATATAAATTCATAAAAATATAATAATAAAACATAATGTACATATATCACTCGTCATGCCTTCGTATCGTTGTGCAGAAAGCGAACGCGAAGGGAAGCGCGAAGTTTTAAATAGATTAGCCATGTACGAAATTTGCATTTTAAGAATAAAATAAGCGATTCGTCTAAGAATAAGCGTCGCCTACTGTTATAATACATATCGTGACGCATTCGTATCGTTATGTAGAAAGCGAACACGATTCAGAATCTACCACAACAAACATTAGAACGCCTTCAGTCATAGTTACCTACCCCCTAAATGAAACGAGCTTAATATATGAAACATATTGCATACTCTTTATATACTAGAGTGAGGAAATTAAACACTGGCAATATAAGTTTAGTCGTAATGCGCACAGCGTATGTTATATACTACGTTATGCGTCACTGTCAGTTGTCGCTGTCACTGTTGTAGGTAAACAATAATATTTCCTGTTTTGTATTATTTTCTTTTATTACTAAAATGAGTATTGAAAATGTCGTCTGATAAAACTATTAATAAATTAATAATTGCAGTCAAAAATAGACCTTGCATCTACGACCCCACCCACTGTCATCATAAAAATAAAAAAGTGATAAACAAATGTTGGAACGAAATTGCTGTTGAGCTTAATGAAAAACAACAAAAAAGTACGTTATGTTAATTTTAAAAGTTGTTTAGAAAGTAAAAACTTTTTAACGGATTTTAAACGCGATTTATTCATTATATTATTAACCCGACGTTTCAAACACTACAGCGAGCGTGGTCACGGGGAGACTTTTAAAAGTTGTTGCATTGTTTCTAATTGTGCTGCGTATTTAATTGAAATTTATCGTTCTTAAAAGTTTATCGTCTTACATAACTTTAACAAATTATACCAACTTAAAAGCATTTAAATATACTATTTACTTTATAGTTTCAAAATTAAAACGACGTTGGAATGGACTGATGAGTAGCTACGCAAAATACAGAAAGGCAAATAATTTAACAAGAGAATCTATAAATGACCAATACAAAGGCTATAATATTGGTCCCCAGCTGGATTTTTTAGAGCCCCATTTCCAGCTTTTAACTGACCAAGACAGCAACTCGAATAGCAGTACGGAAAATGAAAGTACACATGAATCAGTCATCGAATCTCATGAAACACTGATAACTCAAACAGATGATATAACCTATCTATTTTTAAGTTATGCTAAGACATTTCGGAAGTTATCACCAAAAGTGAAAATTTCCCTAAAACTAGAATTGGCGAATTTGTTTTTAAAAGCGGAATGGGATCAAATACAGGATAGAGATTATAGTATACCATTGAAGATGGAAACGCACTTCTCTGATGATGATTGATGATGAATCTTGAAATAACTAGTTGATGCATATTAAATGTTAGATATTGGTTTGTGAAGCATTTGAACAAGGGATGATGAAATGTCATTTCTTGAGAATTGAAGGTGTTATAATGGAGTATTAAAAATATCATAAACATAAGTATTTTTTACAAACAAAGACTATCCTTTAACACCCAATAAATAGGTGAAAAATAAAAATTAAGGGAATAAAAAATAAGTACAATAGCATACCAACATGTCTATATATTTTACAGCATCACTAATATTAATATCAAATTAAATGACAATTTTATCAATACAAAGGTCGAAAGTTAAATAAACAACCTATTAATTTTAAGAATATTCATTAAATATGATTTATGTTGACTAAATAAATTATTTTAGGATCAATAATAAACAGATTTCTTAAAAATGTTATTGGCATGTATTGTACTTTGCCTGGCAGAGATGGCTTTGTGTCATAAGACCGCCATTTGTCAAAATTTCTTTGATAGAATTGCAGCTTGGTCTATTTATACCACCAATTGAACAATTACGAATATAAATAAATGAATATATTATTTATTCATAATACTTCAATGTTGTATCGCATAAAGCATATGAATTATCTGTGCCGCTAGCTAGAGAATCGATATCACTTCGATGTCACCAGCACAGTCGGTAAACGTCAGAATGTCAAACAATCACGCTATAATGTCGGAAGCCGAATTATTTACAGTATCGCTGATAGATGCGGTTAAGAAAAGGCCCGTTTTGTATGACGTCAACCATGAAGGAGGCGGCAATAAAAATATGGAAAAACACACTGCATGGAGCGATATCGCTACTGAGCTTCAGGAAAATGGTATGTTAATTATTCTATGATAATTTTTTATGACAGCTAACTGTCACATCTGACAACTGTTACTTCTGTGGAAATTAGGTACAACAGATTAGTAATAAATAGCAATACGTATATTTTATGTAGCTTGTTGCATGCCTGTGGAGACATCTGTTACCAAATGTCTATAAATATACATAATTCTCGTGTCACAGTGTTAGTTAGAAATTTCCTGTGCATATCGGGTAGGTCTGAGAATCGGTCAACATCTATTTTTCATACCCCAAAATGATAAGAGTTAGACAGGACAGTGTATGCCGGGTTAGCTAGTATTTTTAAAAAAAATATGAAATATCTGCGTAAAAATTTATGATATGGAAATACTTCATACATGTAAACATTAATGTATAAACTATGGATTGCAGAAAATGTAGTGAAAAAGCGATGGAAAGGCCTCAAAGAATGCTATGTCAAGTATAAGAAATCGAGAAGCTTAAACTATTCTAATCCCACTTACGATCAATATAGGAATTGGCGGTGGGCATCCTATTTAGAATTTATGGAGCCACATTTGAAAGGTCTGCGAAATGTGGAAGATAGCTCTCTCAATGTTGAAGATTACGTATATGAAGAAGAAAGTTCTAAAGAGGAGGAAAATGAAACCAATATATTTGACGATTCCGCAAACAACATTGGTTCAGTATCTGATGTTGCTTCGCCAAAAAATTCTCCAAGTTTAAACGTTCAACAAGTTAATAATGTGGAACCGGCAGACGACATACATTATTTATTTTTAAGTTATGCTGAGACTATAAGGAAGTTGCCGCCAAAAAAACAAATCCTAATTAAATTGGAAATGGCGAAGCTATTTTCTAAAGCTGAAATGGAAAGCTTGGATAATAAAGACATTTTCGACTCATAATTTCTTCACAAAATTACATGCTTATTTTTTATAGTAAATTAAGTTTATTTTTGTGGTTTTTGACTTGACGTTGATAAAATTCTGCTCATATCCTTAGATTCCTATTCTAAGCTACCCATATTTGAAAAATATTTAATATTTAATGAAAAGCTGTTCTTAAATTTTTATTCCTTAAATGGTAAAGTATGTCATCATACATTTGAGGTAAAACAGTCATTAAAAAGATGATTATAACTTTATAATAACAAAATGTATTTAAAACATCGTTATATTTCGATCATCTGTACTATTTTCTCAGTCGATATCACTACGATGTCGCCAGAACAGTCAGTACTAGGAAATGACACATTGTCAAATAATCAGTTGTATGTCATAACAATTTGCATAAATAAAATTGAAATCCTATCTCTCCCACATACACTAAACATTAGCGAAATCCCTTTATTGACTGAAGCTAGAGAGTGGGATAATACTGCGGCACTGGAGTCATTGACTACAAGTCCTTATCTCTGAAACTGAATTATTTATATTGGCGTTAATAGATTCGATTAAAAAAAGAAAAAATTGCTTGTTCAGTGATAATTTCATAACAGCTGACAGAGATGTTGGAGACCTTGTGTTGCCATATATTTAATATTTGTCAAATTATCGTCTAAAAATCTTGAAATATTATGTAATAATATATATATCATACGCCTGTATTATTATGTGTTCGATAATGCACAAAATTTTATTAGAGTGTTTATTTTAAAAAGCGATGCCAAGGTCTTAAACGCTTTGTTATGAATATTAAATCGAGAAGTGTATAATATTCATATAATATTAATAATTTGTTTTCAATTTTAATACTGTTTTAGAATTGAGTTTGGAAACAAAAATATGTTCTAGTTTTTTATGTTTTTAGGATAGATAGGATAGATTCCCATCTACTTAAGTACTAATTCTAACTCAATAATTCTTTCACGCAACACGCAAAGCTACATTATCACAGACTATTCTCACATCAACCTGACGAAGCCAGGCAGGTGACTAGTATGGATAATGTAAAATTTTAAGGTTACTTTCGCTTTTTGCGATTAACTTTGAAGGAATTGATTACTTAGGATTCCTTCGTTTTTAATATTGGCAATTTTATTTGAATGTCGTGTTTATGTAAAGTCTGTGCAAAATAAAATGTCAAAAGAATTTGTAAATTTGACATTTGTCAATTGACATGGCTAGCAATTTAGCGCGCAGTCTCGTAAATCGATCGAAAATAATACTTTTTGATAAAAAAAATGTCTGATACATTAATAGAAAGTGTCCTCTTGGGAAAAATTAATAATGATCTATTAATTAAGTGGCTAAATGACGAGTCTATTGAGGTTTATAACCTAATATCAGTTTGTTTTCATGGTGTTGATGATACACATTTTAAAACTATTTTTTATTTTATTTCAGGGCGCGCCGGAAGACTGTATATTATTTTGCTGTAATAGGAATGAATTTGCAGCTTATTTTCTGTCTTTTTTAAGGATCCAAACTGATGCGTGAGTGTTGTATTTTACATTTGAACTTAGAGCAGTTTTAAACTTAAGTTTGCGAAAATACAAGTCAAAAATGTTTCAAAGTTTTAGTAACTCAGGTTTTAAATGAACGATAAGTACTAGCGAAACTATATTGGTATATTTGTATTTAATTTAAAGATAGTAGAATATAGTTTCTTACATACTTTTAATATTTCCAATGTTATTACATTAAATCCATTCTTTAAAGTTTTCAAACATGTTCTGACCTATTTACCAAATAATGTATATTTTATCAAAAGACGTTAGATTATTTATAAAGCTAATTATACTGCGTAATATAACTAATATGTATGAAATTTGGCACGGCCATGGATTGTAGTCTGGATTTGCACATAGGCTATTTTATGAGCTGCGGGGTACAGCTAGTTAAGATAGACTAGATAAAATAATTAAGTACATTATTGACCACTTCACATATGATTGTAATGAAAATTTAGTTAAGTTTCTTTTAAAAAAAGTAGAATAAGTATTCTTTGGGTGAATACATTTTTGTTTTTCTTATTTGACAATTGAACCACCAATATCTATATGTTATTATTAAACTATCTATACATATAATAAAACATTTCACCATTTTTTCTGTATAATAATAAAATAGATAAAATAAATGAATACATAAAGATAAATTTTTATCATACCCAGCCAGTCAGCTGTATATTTATGTTTTGAATTTCATTTGTAGACAAAAGTGATTCAGACAATAGTTGTATGGTGTTCATTTTTTAAAGTTTTTTTTTGTTGTATATTTTTGTACTTTTTAGTTTTATATGAGTAATAAATATATAAAATAAATAATAACAGAAAAAAATTGCTTACAGAATTTTACAAACGAACAGCAATGCTTTACAAATACTCAATCAGACTCCAGAGAAATCGTTAAGTCAACGAAAACACCATCGTTCCATCAGCGATCCCACATGCGAAAATGACAGATCCAGTGATAATCTCACGGTCAAAAGTGACCGTAAAACTCAAGAATCGCCAAATCGCGAGAAGAAAAAGACAGGGAGGCGGGTCAAAACAAAGCTGTTTACAGATGAGAAGACAAACAACCAATCTCTGTTATCAAACCAATCATCAGATGAATCCAGATTGAGTATTGGAGTTGAACGAATTGTAGTGTCTAGTACACCAATGAAGAATGGCTTCAAACCGGACAGTAGTTTCATTACCAGCCCCGTAACTCCAACATCTAAAAGCTTCAGTGAAAGATGCGATACGCCACGCCTCTCCCGGCACTCAAGGTCACAAGACAAAAGCATAAGCTTTGGGGACTATCTAGCAACCGCAACAAAAAGTTCCAAAAAGAAACGGTCTAGCCAAAAGAACACTTCAAACGAGGATGTGAAAGTGGATTTGGACCTGAGTAACTCGGAGATGTTTCCAGAGATCGGAGCGAGGAAGTCTAGCTCGCTGCGGTCGGAGCGAAGGAGGATAAATCCAACAAATATCGACACAAGTGTTGGACAGAAGAGTATGTCGTTGAACAGTTTCAGTGACGCGTTTCAGCAGCCTCCGTTAGCTTTGGAAGAGAACTTAGCGTTCAAACCGCAGTTACAGCCGAAGGAGACATCCGGAAACTTTGACGCCGAGCGTAATATATTACGACAAGAAAGATACAAGCTGATGGAGAAATTCAACATTCTTAACACGAGCGTGTCGCCGAAAGTGACGCCGCAAATAAAAATCACGCCACGGGACGCGGTAGATAAAAAAATACCTAGCAAATGTAATTACGAAGAGGCGGACGTTGCCAAAGTAGTGTATAAGGAAAAAATTGACATACTAATTGATATATATGACTCTTTATTGAAGAACAATCTCATCCTCAGCGTGAATACGGAGATATACTTTCTCATATCGATTCTGCTATCGAAACAGGATGAAAACGATTATAAACAGAACGAATCTCAAATGAGTGACAAAACGGAGAAGTGTATACTAAAAAGTATACACAACAGTACGTATTTTTCAGTGAAATCGCTGTGGAACCTGCGGTTTGTGTTGGAAGTGATTTTAGATAAGAGTGCATTGAAAACGTTAGGCGAAAATAAGAAAGTGCGTGGTTTCTTTCCGGATTTGGCTAAGTTTTTATTGAACTCATATGGTTTGAAGTGCGAGGCAGATAGTGAGAGGAAACCCACGCAAGAGGAACGTTGTTCGAACGGCATTGTGTGTTTTAATTTTGAAACGGACAACGCAGATAACTTTCCATCGTTGCTGAGCTTCCAGAACTTTAAGAAACAGCGGGATATGTTCTATGAGATATTGCGGTGAGTGACTTTTTTACTTTAGTAGTAGTAGTTGGATAAATAAATGATTTTTATTATTTATATGTTTTAACATTCTCTTAAATTGTTAATTTTATAATTGTCATTGAAAAGAACCGATGTGGGAAAAATGTCTTTATTGATATTTGATTTTTTTCTTTACTTCAAATGCAATTTCTATTGTCTTTGTATCATATGCTTTTACAGTCTCTCATTCTCTCTCAGCTCTCATTAATTTGTTCTTAGAATTTCGAAAAGCTAACATGAAAGTTGATTGGTCCATGGCGAGTGGCTAGTATTAAACAGTAATAGTCACACACAGTGTTACAATCTCATCTGCAACATGTTGATTTAAAGTTTAAATTCAAAATTTAATTAATTTTTAATGTACTTGTAATTTTGAGTAATTTTATTATTCATTTTATATGAATTCGAATTTTAACTACTGAAACTGACAAATCTTATTCAAGTTTTGTACATTTATCAGGGATTGGTGAAGATATGTAAGGATTCAATAATTTCCTTATATATTCTATACTAGACGCTCGTCCCGGCTCCGCCCGGATATTAAGATTCTTGTCCCAAGGGAGCATTTAAAAAGGATAAAAAGTATCCAATCACCCACGTCAGCTCATACACTGTCAGTATATCAAATTTCGTCAAAATCCGTTTCAGTGCAGTATATTCAGCGTGATTGACGGATAAACATCTAAACAAACAAACTTTCACATTTATATGATTAGTGTGATAGTGTGACTATAGTGTGTTTTTAGTAAGTGTATTTTTATTAAAAAAAAAAGTACGCTATAATGATGGTTTATCGTCG